>NC_068983.1:16500936-16506238 GCF_001194135.2 Octopus bimaculoides | reverse complement strand
GCCAACCGCACAAGAACCAGTCCAGGGGCACTGGCAACGATCTTACTTGGCTTGCCGGGTCTTCTCACGCACAGCCCATTTCCAAAGGTCTCGGTCCGTAGTCATATATATATATATATATATATATATAAATAATATAAAGAATATGTATGCATGTATACCCACATATATGTACATACTTACATCTACATGTGTATATAGATGCATATCAGGGTACAGGAGGTTAGAACAATGAACTACAGACCACGGAATGAACACATAGGAAAACAGATAGTCACTTGGAATTAATCCTTCGTCAACTGCCTCTATTCTAACTAGACGTTTCTATATATATATACATATATATATATAGAGAGAGAGACAGAGACAGACAGACAGAAATGAAAGGCAAAATTGACTTCAGTGAAATTAAATTCAGAGTGCAGAGAGCCCAGATGGAACATTTCAAAGTAATCCACCAAATTCTGTCAAAGTCTGTGTTACACTGATAAAGTTACGTTTAGATTGAAACATGTCAGGAGTTATCTGCCATATTTGCTGAACGAATTAAAAGAATATAATACACTGATTAGTTATTGTTTTTCTCTCACAACATGTAGTTATTTGTAATTAGATTTTTAGTTACCAGAAACAGTAACTGAATTTCACTTAAATTATATCTTACTCTCTTAAAAAAAGAATACATACCCAGATAGGGTACAGTTCAATAAAAGACAGGATGGTTAAAGACTAAACAATAACAAAACCCCTTTCTTGTTCCAATTATTGTCCCCTTTCTATTGCTCTTTTACAGTACTAAAATATCCACAGCTCCTCTTCTAATTTAAATCCCTGGTGAAGTCATCTGGCCCTATGGTTAGGGTGTTGGACATATGATCATTTGGTCATGAGTTTGATTCCTGGACCAAGTGGTGCATTATGTCTTTTTAGCAAGGCACTTTGTTTTATGTTGTTCCAAGTCGACTCAATTTAAAATGAGTACCAGTGATGCCTGGGGGGGGGGGTTAATCTCACTCTCACTGTCTATCTGTATATTTCTCTATCCATCTCTGTCTCTTTCTCTCCACATACACACACATATAAATGAATGATTGGAGAACAAATGTCACATAATGAACTTCACAACCAAATGTACTTTAATGGCTTGCCCAAGACAACCACATGATACTGTTTTAAGGAAAAAAAAGAAACATTGGATAATTTTTGTTGTTATTGTTTTAATGGATTAGACAAACGGGGAGGGTCACATTTGTAGTGTCTTTATCATAGGTGGGCTTGATCGGGACTAAACTGGGACTAAACAATGACAACTGTGTCATGTAAATATTGTTTCTATTTAGGTTTCAAACATAAATCACCAATGTTATTTCTATGTTTTTGCCATAATATAAATAATATTTAACCAACTCCAGGAAAAAGAAAATCATTACAGTTTTTCTTTTTAAATCTCTCTTGCACCAAAAGACTTATCATGACAATATTGTTGTTTTAGTTGTTGTTTAAACCCAAGGTTAATTCTGATCCAGGCATTGAATCTTGTCTTGTGAGTTACTTGGTGACCTCACTGGTGCCAGTACTACATAAAGAGCATTCAGTACACTCTGTAAATCAGTTGGCATTAGGAAGGGCATCCAAGTGTAGAAGCCATTCCAAACCAGACACTGAAGCTGGTTCTCAGCGCCTGTCAAACAGTCCTCTATCAGCATGGAAAAAATGTTAAATGGTGATGATGATGATGATGATTTCAGGTGTGACCATCTCGTATTCTTATACAAAGTGCATTCCAAAAATTTTGAAACTTTATTATGCAAGGCAGTTACAACTGTCTTGAGATTATTGTAATTTTATACCATACATCTAATAAACTGACCAGCCAATTTTTTCCTTCCAGATTGAAGGAGATGGCTGTAACAGCACTTTGAACACACCTTACTAAACACTGCTTGTCACAGCTGATTAGTTTGTAGAAATGCAGTCAGGATGTGAAGATAAGTTCGAAGCTCACAATGGAATATAGCTTTGTGTTAAACTGGGCAAAAATGTGTTAAACTGTTTTGTGTTAAACTGGGCAAAAATTCCACAGAAATTTATGAAATGTTCCAGATTATTTATGGATAAACTGGTATCAGCCAAGCACCTGTTTTTCACTGGCACAAGTAGTTCAAGGAGAGTAGAGAGATGAGAGACTATGAGAGGTGTAGAAGGGAAAGAGACATCAAGACAGAGCCAGTTGAGAAAATTTGCAATTTTTTGAATGAAACTGCCATGTATTTATAAAGACAATAAACAAACAGTTTGGAGTTGGTGTGGAAACTGTACACAGAATTATTCATGAAGATCTGAACATGTGCAAAATTTGTTGTCAGCATGCTTAGTGATGAACAGAAGGAAAGATGCACTGGTGACAGCAGGGAGATGGTTGATCTCATCACCTCCAATCCAAGAGTACTCAAGTCTTTACTGACATGTAACACAAGTTGTATTTACTGTTATGATCCAGAGACTAAGAGACAGAGTGCATAATGGAAACATCTTGGCTCTGCCAAGCGTAAGAAGGCCAGGCAAAACAAGTCTGCTGGAAGGCTTATGATGATGATCAACAGCAAAGACATCATTTGCATCCACTGGGTTTCCTCTGGCCAGATGGTCAACAAAATATACTTTGTGAGGGTTTTGAGAGAGTTCAGGAAGAGATTTCATCATAAAAACCTGAGCTCTTCCACTTGGGTCAATGGCATCTACACCAGGACAATGCACCAGTTTGCAATTCTATTCTAGTAACCAACTACTTGGCACAAAACTGCCCCACCACTCTCCCTACAGTCCAAACCTTGTTCTCTGTGACTTTTGGGTATTTTAAAGCTGAAGGTGAACCTCAGGGGCAATTTTTTTTAAAGACATTGAAAAGGTGAAGGAAGCTGTGATAAGGATCCTAGATACTTTCATTTTGGAGGACTTTCATGGGTCCTTGAAGAGTGGCTGAAGAACTATAACAAATGCACTGAAGTTAGAGGATCCTACTTTGAAGAAGACTTGAGCTTTGTACTTCCTTGAAATTAATAAATGTCTTGCCTGAAAAAGTCTCAAAACATCTGGAATGTACCTTGTCGATCTCTTTTAGATGTGGTCAGACATTTTTCTTGGTAGAATAAGTTATTTCACCATTTTCAAGGGAGATGCAATGATGTGGGTGTTGAATGAGTGAAAATAAAAATAGTGATTTAATTTTAGAATTTCATATTAATTAGGTGAATTACATATTTAGTCTCTGGTGATTTTAAGTCCCAACTCAACTAAAAATAATTCTGATGTTCTTAAAACAGATCAAGAAATAAACCAATTAAAATTATTATTTTTAGACATGGGTCCAAGGATTGTGCGTTCAAGTTATGTCAGGGTGAATTATACAAAATATACAAAGGAGCATCAACTTTTTTTTTATCTTTAAATTTCAAAGAAAGGCAGGGTGGAGAAGAGGGAGGGACAAAAGCATCTCCAAATTTGAGATCTGGCCTGAATGTTTGCAATAGAGTGAATTCTGATAAATGCATCAAAGGTCCCTATAACACTGCATAACATGATTTTTGTCCTTAGGTAGCAACTGTTATTTCCTATTTGCTTACCCCTTAGAAAATATGGAAAATGGCTAATATTCCTTTCAAACTTTACTTTTGTGACATTTATTCAAACCCCAAAAAATTCCTCTCACCACATGGCTATGATGCTCCCCATTACTCCTGCTCATGATCAAAGATGCACATATTGTCAGCCAATAAGGGACATGCTTAAGCGGTTATGGTCAAGCAAATGAAGAGCAAATCTGTGATATTGAGCAGAACTATAACGATATTTCTGCTTCAGCAACTCAGTGCTGAATCTGTCTGAAATGTAATGGAAAATAGGTGATTTTCAAAACACTGATGTCCAGGTCACAAAAGCAAAGTCTGAAGAAAATAACAGTCACTTCCTTTGATTTCTAGATAAAAGCAAAAAGGAAATAACACTCACTGACCAAAGAAAAAAAATTAAAATAAAAAATTTTGTTATACAGTGTAATGGTTGGTCTATGCTTTGCCATCAGTCAATTTTTTTTTATATCTTTTATTTTTTACTTGTTTCAGTCATAGAACTGCAGCTATGCTGGGGCACTGCCTTGAAGGTTTTAGTCAAACAAATTGAACCCAATACTTATATTTTTAAGTCTTTTCTGCCAAACTGCTAAGTTACAGGAATGTAAACAAAACAAAACTGATTGTCAAGAAGTGAAGGGAGACAAACACACACGCATGCATGCACACACACACACGCATATGCATACACACATACATAAGTATGCATGCATGCATGTACATACACACACATATATTCATACTAAAAACACTGTCTCACAACATAGACAATTATTTTTTGCTTACAAAACAAACTAACCATTACGTATTTCTTCCTCCAGTTCTAGAGAGGTTATGTGCCTTCAGGCATTTGAGTCTGATGGGTCGCCTATACTGCTAGGCACTTTATAGGTGTGAAACCAATTGTCACTCTATGACTGGCCATAACTTTTAACTTCCTAAAGTATATGTACATATATGTACACGATGTTTCTTTCAGTTTCTGACTATCATACCTATTCACAAAGCTTTGGTTGGTATGGGGCTAGAGTAGAAGACACGGTACTTGCCCAAAATGCCATACAGTTGGACTGAATCCAAAACCATGCGGTTGGAGAGTAAACTTTTTACAACACAACCATTCCTGCACCAGTATATATGTGTGTGTGTGCACATGCGCGCATTCATTCATTCTTATACGAGTTTTCCACCTCCTAGATAGTTTGTCAGCCAAAAAACTAAAGAGTTATTATCTACCCATAAAATGAGTTACTTAGATACAATCCTGGTATTTACTTCCACACTAAACACCAACACCAGGCTCTCTGATCGACTAAGGTGTTTTACAGATATCACCATCGCTTGCACGCTGTAGCTAGATGGGCGTTGACCTTATGTTCAGTTCATTTGTCCTTAAGACATGTATTGTTTTTATCCTGTTGTGCTTCTGGCAACCTCATTATTAGGTGGGCCTAGTGTTGAGGGGTGGTTTAATTGCTAATGACCTGACATGCAACACATTGTACTGCGTTACATATTATCAGTCGCACTCACGTGTAGCTTGACATACAAATATCAACAAGAGTCAGCAAAATTTAATAAAATAAGCATATACACACACACACACATATATATTAAACGATTATATATATATATATATATATATATATATATATATATATATATATATATAT
>NC_068983.1:16494555-16500848 GCF_001194135.2 Octopus bimaculoides | reverse complement strand
ATATATATATATATATATATATATATATATATATATATATATATACACATACACGTGCCTACGTACGTAGATACATTCAAATAATAAAACTAGAATTTTACATACGTTCGTACATACCATACACAGTTTTCGAAATAGTGTTTATAAATTCTTTCTACTCTTAGTACATGGCCTGAAATTTTAGTGGGAAGAAGAGCGTCAATTACACAGACCCTAGTACTCAACTGGTACTTATTTTACCGACCCCGTAAATGTGAAAGGGAAAGTCGATCTCGGTGGTATTTGAACTCAGAACGTGAAGAGCCAGAAGACATGCCGCTAAGTATTTTGTCCAACGTGCTAACGATTCTGTCAGTTTGTCGCCTTGTTCGATGACTTACGACGAACAAAAAAAGATAGCAAATTTTATTAAAAAGAAAACTAAATCTACACTCAATTTGAAATTAAGGTTGTGAATTGGCTGGTAGTTTTCGCTCGAGTCCAGCCAGTCCGAAGTGACCCTGGACAACATACAAACCGTTACAGTAAAATAAGTATCACTCGTTACATGATTACTATAATTCTAAGTGTTTTCGTAATATTCCAATCGTTTAACATCTTCTTTATGGCACTGAGGGAGCGGTAATGGTAATTTTTTTTTACCGCGGTAAATGAAATATTTAACTAGAAATTAAAAAAAAAAGGTGGGGGAATTAGCAAGGCCTCCACGCCCTTTTTTGTTCTTGATTCTGCATGAAAACAAAGAGTTGAAAATTAATCAACTGGTTGACTAAGTCTCTTCTAAGAAGGTTTTACTTTTTAAAAATATTAACTATTCTCTGGTACCGATATAAGTCGAGCAATAACAGTCTACTGAATGCACCGATAAGATAAATCTTCCAATGAAATGAAGTCACAGTGCGGTTTCGATTCTCAGCTGGCGTCATTTCACTTAAGCAAAACATGGAAGCCACAACATACCTGTCTCTGTATCATAACTAAAATTAAAATATATCGTCATTAGTACTACAGCAAACATGAGAAACAAGACGTTCGGATGGTTGATTCTACTTATCGTGTTTTTTTTACTAAGGAAAGAATAAGCAGGTGAGATTCTAAGAAAGTATAGTTACCTAGAATATAGAATTGATGATCTGAAATACAAACTTCAGGGAGGTAACTCTCAAGCAAGCATTATTATCACCAAAGCGGCCTGCTAGAAATAGCAGCTAAATCTCCTTCAAATTTACCTTACACCCTTGAATATTTGCTTCAAATTTTGGCAGAAGGCCAGCAGTTTCAGGGGAAGGGGTCTAATCAATTAGATTTACTCCAGTACTTGACTGTTACTTCAGTGTACAGACCTCAGCGGAATTTGAACTCAGAACGTAATGAGCCGAAAGAAATGTCGCTAAACATTTTGTCCGATGCTGTAATTATTATGTCAGCTCGCAGCCTTACTGCTTTGAACAAAGAAAAGACACGCTACATAATGTAGTCGTACATACTTCTAAGAATAAGAATGGTCATAGCTGGAATACTTTTCACCACAAGTCTGTTCTATTAGGGTTAACCTGAAGCTAAACAACTGCTACTACTACTACTACATTGCACGTTAGCGACCGCATAAAGAGTCCTTCGATTGGAACCTCTACATGCGCTAGAAATTGTAGCGAAATGGGAGACCATTAAGTGGGTCTTCAATCTGCTAGAAATAGCCGTGAATTCTTTTTAGAAAGAACACGCTATCGTATTAGAAAAGAAGACATTGAATTAAGTGGCCCTGGATACACTTTTGCAGTGGAAAAGATGGAATCGTTACGGTAAAAAATATCTTTGATTAAAGGACTGATCGATCAGGATTGATCTGGGGTTCAAACAAAAACAACGACGATGTTTTATGAGTGAGAGTCTATGTGGTTCCTCGTCCGACAGGAAACAGCAGTTATATCTCCTATAGACCACAACCTTCCGATTTAAAAATATATAAGCAGAATATATTGGTTAATGTAGTTCTAGGTATACTATGCCTAAAAAAGACAGGGTAGTTATGAGAAGAGCAGGGTCTTCTTAGCAGCGTTACAGGCCCTCAGGCAAATCAATGCATTGAGCCCTATACTATATATTGACAGCAAGCCAAAGCATACATGGATCATAATTAGGCACCGAGACTCGTCAGCCCCCCACCCTGCGTGACTGCCCAGTGAGTCCGTACTTTGAGCCGCCGCTGTGAAATTGAAAGGAAATTTAAGTTTGCAAACGTGAAAATGGTACGCTACACTTTTAAACTACTGGAGAGGAAATCTTGGAAGAAGTGACTGTCTGGAGTGTTCCGTGTAGGGTCTGAATGGATGAGTACGGACGGCGATCTACATAAAATCAGAGGCCATACTTGTAGTGTAGAATTAAATTCGAAACGAGTATCAAATCAAGTGAAAAGTCTATGTAATAATTATTTCTTAACATAATGGGTGGGGTGCATCTTAACAGATGAACACGAATTTACTAAAAGCTGTTGTATCTATCAAAACACACGACGTCTGGAGAAAACAAAAGTAACTTGACATCAATGCGGAAGGAGATTGTAATGTATTGAGTTACTTCCCTTCCATTGTGAAATTGCTTTGAACCAAGTATTCACACACACACACACTAACGAGGGCCAACAACAGGAGTGGTTATTTTGTTTATTAATTTTCTTCAACATGGACTCATTCCAGCAGGAAGATGGATGAAGTTCTCCCACAGTGGAGAGAGCTGGGCTTCTCAGGTCCTATTACAATGGAGAATATGGGACAATCTGCGTTCAGATGTCACCTTCAACTCTCGCATTGATTAATCTGATCAATTTTCAAGGTGTCGCCTACTTTCAGCTAGTGTGAAATTCTCGAGGGACTGGATTGATGCCCTGCCTGTAGCCAACATAGGAAGTCGACACAGTCTGGATGAACTCTGCATCTCCATTGCACTCAGAGTGGGAGCTGACGTCTGTAGGAGACTAAGATGCCGCTGTGGTAGGCCCCTCGATCCCACAGGTCTTCACGATCTGTCTTGCCGCCTCAATGCTGGTCACTTCGTTCGCCACACCGAACTAAACCTAATCATTAAGTGGGCCCTGGCTCAGATTAATATCCCCTCAGTTCTGGAGCCGTCGGGGCCAGAAGTGATGGAAAGAGACTAGATGGTCTTACTATTTGTCCTTGGGTTAGAGGTAGGTGCCTCATTTGGGACGCCACAGTCAGCGACACCTTTGCTCCCTCCCACATGCTGAATGTGTGTGTGTGTGGGTGGGTGGGGGGCACTGCTTCCGTTGTCGAATGGAAGAAAACTCTGAAGTATCGGAGCCTGACAGTGAACGGAGGGACTGGACCACTAACCGCGAAGTTCTTGTCAACGTTGGCAGCTCGCCCCACTGAGATGCCCGTGAGGGTGCTTGGCTTTTCTAACGCCTTAGCCTTGCCATCGCCCGGGGGTAATGCTGCGAGCGTGCTGACTTGCTTCAGTGGGTTCCGTTGAACTTTGTGATGTGCGAACCAGTTACTGTGATAAAAAATTCACCATTAATGGTTACAATACAGTTTTAAACAGAAATATTTAGAAGCATGTTCTACGGTAATTTTCTTTCTTGCAAATAAATGTTTATGTTAATTTTAAAATTTGCCAGCAAAATCTTATAAAATGACAATGTTCTAAGAGATGTACATGTTTATAGGTTATATATGAAAATAAAAGCTTTCAATTTTCTACTAAAACACCAGGAAAGGAAATGGTTTGCGAGTTTAATCATATCCTATTCATTGTGGGTTCAAATCCCACCAAGGTTAACATTATTTTTATTCTTCTGCAGGAAGTGGGCGATAGATAAAATACCAATGATAAATTAAATTTTAGTGTAGGGGTGGGTGGGGCACAATGAAAAGTTTTTAGTGCATTTTTGACTTTAAGAATAAAGATATTTTTTACAAATGTTCTCAGCTTTTCAAAAACTATATCAGCTAAGCAAATGATTCTCTAAATGCATTAAAAACATTACGGCATAATCTGAATACTATGTTAGAAAATTATCACCGTTCTCTTTGAGCATATAGAAGACAAATTTAGCTGGGGCAAAATGAGTCACCTAAATTTGCCTCTTCAATTCACCAGAATTACATTTGAAAACTGACTCATACACATCAATATCCATCCTTAGAGATCGGAAAGATCAGAAATAGCTTGATCAAATGACATGAAATTAACGAAACTCGACTAAAAAGAAATATATATATTTTCTCTCTCGCTTCTTCACGATCTGCTGCAGTTAAAGAGAAGAAATTATTGAAATCAATCATTACTCATTTTACTTTTTTGAAAAGTGAAAATCACCAAATTAAACATTAGTATGGTAAAAAAAAATTGACTTGGAATCCAACAGAGAAAAGAATATTGATTGTTAAACACCAACATTTATCCAGATATTCTAGTAGTAACCTTAATTATAATCGGTTCCAAACTCACAACTTCAACAACAATGCCGACTAATTTTTACTTATAAAGATGATGCTGTTGCAGTACAAAATGATGATGCAATACTTGCAAAAAGGTTGAGAGAAAATAACAAGAAATCAGAAATTATTAATTTTTCTCCGGTTACCAATTTTACTCCTCACTTATTCTCCTTCGTTGGGCATCAATATTTTACTAGGACTCTGTTCAAATTATTTTACGAGTTTATTCATGTCCGTATGAACCTGTCGTGGACAACTTGCGACCCGAAGGGCTTTCTAAATAGCACACCTAGCGAAGAAATTACCTGGAAATTTTGGTAATTTTTCAAATTAACACCCACACGATCTTCACTAGGGTGTTAGGGTTAGGGTTTTATGGCCAGGGTTAGAGTTTTAGAGTTAGTTTTAGGGTTAGGGTTACGGTTACGGTTAGGGACGGAATTCCCTAACCCAATAAAACTAACCCTAACACCCTAGTGAAGATCGTGCGGGTGTTAATCTGAAAAATTACCGAAATTTTTAGTAGTGCGGTCCACCTGATGTTGCATGTCTCATGCAATCTGCTTCTCATACCGGTCCTTCGTTTCAAAAATCGCAGGGACCAAGTTTGCCTTCACTTCACTTCACTCCTTTAAGTTCTGCAAAATAAAAAAAATAGCCATATACTATTGATTGTATTCGAACGAGATGTCTTGCCGTATTTGTAACGGCTCTTTGCATTCTGAGTTCAAATCCCAAACAGGTCAATTTTGCCTTTCATCTTTCTATGTCGATCAAATTAAATCCAGTAAAATATGGAAGGTCGATGGTATCAATAACTTCAGGCCTTATAAACAATTATTAGCGACATATTACTCTTTTTCTTGTTTCAGTCATTTGACTGCGGCCATGCTGGAGCACCGCCTTTAGTCGAGCAAATCGACCCCGGGACTTATTCTATCGGTCTATTGTCGTCGTTTTTTTTCTTAAATCCATTATTTATTTATTTTAATATAGTTTGGGACATACATATGACTTCTTGGATGCATCTATTTGTCAAAACATAGATATAAAACGAAAACCAACTTCAAATCGTGTCGAAACAAACCACGACATCGGTGCATAAAAATAAACAATGAAAAGTATTTTTAATTGTTACACGATAGTATGACCATGACCTTCATGTGCTAATTAAACCTTGACAAACGAGACTAATTAAGCTTCTTGTTATTTTACGCTCAAGCAAATACAACAAAAATTACTAAGTTACTAATATGACATATATAATAACAAAAGTACGATTCAGCCTTTTATTTACGATAGTTCGACGCGAGTTATTTCTTTCTTGAAATTACAAAACAGATGAGTAATTTTTCGACTCTAAAAAAATTCCTTTGAACGACCAAAATTTTTATTATTGTTATCTTTCCGACCGGAAGAATAAAAAACAAAATGTAATGTTATATGAATACATTGTTCATAAAGAAAGTGAACGTTGGTATAAAGATTACTCAATACCATGTGTGTACTGCTTTTTCGTTTTGTATTTAGTCTAGTTTTAAGAAAATAAAAAAAAAATATTAGAATATCGAAGGAAGTAATTTCAGACACTTTAGTTATAAATATATTAATTTGGGCACTGCTGACTCGTTGACGAGGTGGCCGAGTGGTTAAGGCGATGGACTGCTAATCCATTGGGGTCTCCCCGCGTGAGTTCGAATCTCATCCTCGTCGATCGTCACCTTTTTTTTTATATTGCTTTTATTGAACATATCTATTTATCAAAATCCAGGATCAGCTTATTTTATTTCCGAATGTAGTATATCCAAGACAATGGAAATTTGACAT
>NC_068983.1:16484180-16494199 GCF_001194135.2 Octopus bimaculoides | reverse complement strand
ATAGAAATGGATGAAACAGCACGAGTTCTTGATTAATATTAAACTTACCTGGTTGAAATATATTATCACTTAATATTACAATAAATACTTGGTCAAGTCTCTTCAGATTTGAGTAACTTAAAAATATATAGCAGAATTCTGGTTTAGGCACCTCATATGACCTCCAATAACTCTTTTTATTTCTTGGTCAAGTCTCAGCAGATTTGAGTAACTTAAAAATAACTCTTTTTATTTCTTGAAATTTTCAGAAACCTTATGTGAATTTCTGTTCTACATACTCGGAATTCATACGATTATGTAAAAAAAATTACTTTTTGAACTTTTTAAAACCGCCACTCTGCCACCCGACAAATCCACATTTCCACTCTTTTTCGAATGTTTTTTGAAAACCAGAGTTTAAAATATGGACATTGAAAAATATCAATACATGTGAGACTGGCAAAGAAAAGAGGATGGTATCAGGTGGTCGTGGGATGTGCTAAAAACAACAGCTAAATAGCCCTTAAATCACACACACACACACAATTTTGTTTTGTATAATCATGAAATCCCATGTGTAGAACACAAATTCACTAAAATTTTCTGAAAATTCCAAAGAATAAGAGTCAAGGGTTTATAGGGAGTGCTTAAACCAGAATTCCGCCAAATATACATACTTTTTTCACTTCTCAGGCATGGCTGAGTGGTTAAGAAGTGTGCTTTGCAATCATGTAGTTTTAAGTTCACGCCCACTGCAAGGAACCTCGGGTTAAGCGTCTTCTCCTATAGCCCTGAGCCGACTAATGCCTTGGCCTCATGAATGAATTTGGTAGATGGAAACTGTGCAGAAGCCAATCGTACACCCAACAAACAAACACACAGCCATCAAGTCTGATGAGTTGTCTGTACAGCTAAGTGCTTTATGGGTGTGAAACCAATGATCACTCTCTGACCGGCAATAACAAACAATTTGCTGAGGCACCTCCTTGAAGAATTCTTTTTTAATCTCTTTTGCCAAACTGCTACGTTACAAGGACATAAACACACCAGCACCAGTTGTCAAGAAGTGTTGGTGGGGGAATACAGGCACAAAGACACACACACACACATGTATATATACATATGATGGGTTTCTTTCAGTTTCCGTTTACTAAATCCACTCAGAAGGTTTTGGTCGGCCTGAAGCTATAGTAGAAGACACTTGCCCAAGGTGCCATGCAGTGGGACTGAACTCGGAACCATGTGGTTGGGAAGCAAGCTTCTTACCACACAGCCATGCCTGTGCATATAAACTAAAAATAATATGAATAAGAACAAAAGTAAACAAATAAGTAGTGTGTGTGTTTCAGTGACAAAAAGAAAAAATTTTAAATACTGTCTCCAAGTATAACATTATGATAATATATGATAATATTATCATATTTATTTGTGGACTAGTAGTTAGGGTGTTGGGATTATGTTCGTAAGGATGCAAGTTTGATTCCTGGACAAGATGGCATAATGTTTCTTTGAGCAACACACATCATTTTATGTTGCTCCTGAGTACTCACCTGCAAATGAGCACTAAGAGTACAGAGTTACTCTTTAACTGGACGTGTTTCATGCTCTGGGTGAGTCTTCATATTAATAACTTGTTGGGACACGGCATTTCCTTATGCAATCATAAATATACTACAAAGTTAAAGAAGTGATTTTAAATTCTCAATCGCTGAATAATGCTAATAATATAGCCTGAACAGGATAAACTTGCCCTATTTTGCAGAGAAAAGTGTAGGTGGCTAGCTGTGGGTAGTTTAGCTTAATCGGTCAAAGCATCGTGACATGTAATCACGGGGATGTGAGTTCGTGTCCACAGCTAGCCACCTACACTTTTCTCTGCAAAATAGGGGTAGTTTATCCTGTTCAGGCTATATTACTAGCATTATTCAGCGATTGAGAATTTAAAATCACTTCTTTAACTTTCTAAAAAGACATCTTAACGCTTCTAAAAGCAAACTTCGTTTGTTTATTTACGTTTGTCGTAATTATGAATTTAACATACTACAAAGTATATTAAACAGTTTTATAAGCCAATACTGTGTACTACTGTATTAGCAGTGCTCTTAAATCTATCAAGATGGCCTTTCAATAAGAGAAAATGGCAAAGGAATAGGGATAGTCGCTACTCCTGCAGCTGAAGACTCACCTGTTAAGGTCAACTCGATAGATTTTCCATAACTGTCATAACAAAATCAGTTCTTGCTATAATTTCTGTGGAAAATCTGTAAAGATGACCTACGCCATTTTCTCTTATTGAAGAGCTAACTTGATAAATTGGATTGCCCTAAGGCTTCAACATCATGGTGGTGGTGGTGGTGGTGGTGGTGGTAACAGTGGTGGCGATGGCATTGACTACTATGATTGGTGACTGGAATGTTTTGATCATTAGGTCCTGTTGGTCAGGACAGAGTTGGGACTAAACAACAAGCAGTAGATCAATAGCTTAGACACGCCATTTCTATGAAAAACAACAGCTGAGTCAGTGTTAACATATTTAATACAAAGAAAAAAAAAATACTCAAAATATTTATATATTTTTACTCCTTTTTTTTGTTTTTTACTTGTTCCAGCCATTTGACTGCAGCCATACTGGAGCACCGCCTTGAAAGTTTTTAGTCAGACAAATTGACCCAGTACTTATTTTTTAAGCATAGTACTTATTCTATTGGACACTTTTGCTGAACCGCTAAGTGACAGGGACGTAAGCACACCAACACTGGTTGTCATGTGGTGATGGGGGGATAAACAGTCACAAACACATCGACACTGGTTGTCATGTGGTGATGGGGGGATAAACACAGTCACAAACACACAGACATACACACATATATAAGAAACAAGTTAAAAATAATGATTATTATATATAATTCCTTTATGACCATTATTTTTAACTTGTCTCTTATATATCACTCTGTAAAAACCAGTTTATCTGCAGCCCATCCACGGATTTACAATATAGAAGTGTGATGAACCATAACTTGGGACCCTAACAAAAGACTGCTTGGAGTTCTTCATTAATCTAAGTAATATTGTTAGCCTAGTGTGCCAACAGAAAGCTTATGACGTATTTTGCCTGGATTGATGAACCCTCACTATTTGTTCTATACACACACATACATGTGTGTGTGTGTATACGACGGTCTTTTTTCAGTTTCCATTGACCAAAGCCACTCACAAGGCTTTGGTTGGCCCGAGGCTATAGCAGAAGACACTTGTCCAAAATGCTACACAGTGGGACTGAAGCCAGAACCATGTGATTGGGAAGCAAGCTTTTACCATACAGCCAGACACAACTCTTGATATGTTTCCGTTTTAGACCTCCTTGGCAAAACAGAGTTCACTGTACTTGTTGAAGTAGTGATGAGATAACCTAAATAAATAAATGAATAATATGTAATGATAGAATTGTTTAGCGAGAAAATGACACCTATAACATCTCTAATATCATCATATATTTATTTCCTAAAAATTCTAATTTTCTACGTCCACCGGTGATTAAAGAATCTTTAGGGAAAGTGGTTATGCACCATTAGGTGTACACCCGCTTCCGTACATTAAATTCTGAAGAAACAACGGAACACAGACTCTGAACTATCAACACAACAATATTTATTTACAGAGGAAATAGGCAGCACATCGCCCTTTGGTTGCTGAGACTGTCTCCAGAGTTGGAATGTTGGAGACACTGCTTGACACGTCCATGCTCATGGCCGGCCGACCGAGAAAGAGAATGAATAAGGGCGCGAAAATTGGATTTCGAATGACCACACATGCGCACGAGACAAGGCGTTACTACAAATCAATACTTTCACTACTGAAGTTACAATAACACTAAAACATATTCTGAGTTATCTCCCATACTAACAAACCCAAAACGTTAAAGTTCCAAGTTTTTCAGAAATCCCTATTTCTATTTTGTTTAATAAATTTATACATGTATATAACACCGATTCCTTACTCTAAAGACTTCAACATTGTCTTTGGTCTCGCTCCATAGTTTTTTAAAGTGTAATATAGAAAACCTGCTTTATTTATGCTAAGATTTCCGATTACATTTTCATTTACGTGCCACAGTTTAGATTGTTTTAAGTGTAACAGTTAAACACATGAACGTCGTGACAAGCAAAATAATATTATAAGACAATAGTAACCATTGCCTAAACTTCTTTTATACTCAGAGTATAACAATCTCTCGCAAGCATTTTAATGTTAATTAAATTATGCACCTGTCATTAGTGTGTCAAATAAAATACTTTGTAGTATTTCTTGTAGCTCTTTATGTTGTGAGTTCAAATCCTGCTGAAGTTGACTTTGTCTTTCATCCTTTTGTAGTCAGTAGAATAAGTACCATTTGAGCAATAGGGTCAATGTAACTGACTTTACCTGTGGAGGCGCAATGGCCCAGTGGTTAGAGCAGCGGACTCGCGGTTTCGATTCCCAGACCGGGCGTTGTGAGTGTTTATTGAATGAAAACACCTAAAGCTCCACGAAGCTACGGCAGGGGGTGGTGGTGAACCCTGCTGTACTCTTTCACCACAACTTTCTCTCACGCTTACTTCCTGTTTCTGTTGTGCCTGTAATTCAAAGGGTCAGCCTTGTCACACTGTGTCATGCTGAATATCACCGAGAACTACGTTAAGGGTACACGTGTGTGTGTGGAGTGCTCAGCCACTTGCACATTAATTTCACGAGCAGGCTGTTCCGTTGATCGGATCAACTGGAACCCTCGACGTCGTAAGCGACGGAGTGCCAACACACAACTGACTTTACCCCTCCTCTAAACTTCAAACCTTGTGCCTGTAGTAGAACTGGTTATTATAATTATCATTATATTCCCATCTGTCTGTCTGTTTGTGGTTGAGTTCCAACCGTAGCCGCAGCAACAAAGTCCACTACCACACTTCTTAGTCCAACATCACTGGCTCAACGTCTTGGATACATTCCAGGCCAGTGTCTGAATTAAGTTGTCGATGTGTGACGATGTTCTCTTCTTACATCACCATGAAGTGGGTTCCACAAGACAAATTTGGATGTTTCCAGACCATCAAATAATTTCTCAAAATGACAATATTTACATTAAATATTAGGAATTGTATAAAAAAAAATCAAAATATTTTGTGTATTGAAGGGAAAAATATAAAATAAGAAAGCTTCTGACAATGCATGAGACTTAACAAAACCTTTATATTTCAGGTGCAAAAGAAAAAGTCTGTTTTTCTTCTGAAGATAGTCCTCTGAGCCTGAAATATAAAGGTTTTGTTAAACTTTCTGCATTGTCAGAACCTTTCCTATTTTCCTTTCTTCAATATTACAATGCTTCAAGCAAGCTACAATGCTTTTATTTTGTGTGTTGTAAAAGTATAAGCAATTTATCGCACATAAATTTCAACTACAGAATCTTATATAGACCCTGGTTGAAAACCACTGCTCCACAGGATTATTTAGCTCAGAACAATGGATTGGCAGAATCATGAGAGCATGCCTTGAGCTATCTGTTTCATCTCTTTATGTTCTGAGTTCAAATCCCACTAAGGTCATCTTTGTCTTTCATGTCCCTAGGATTAATAAAACAAAGTACCAATCAAGTACTAGATTTGATAGCATCAATCAAATCCTTCGCCTCAAGACTGCTGACTTTTGCCTAAATTAGAAACTATTAAAAAGGTGGTGGATTAGTATCTGTTCTGACTCTTTATAATCTGAGTTCAAAACATGCCAAGGTCAACTTTACCTTTCATCTCTCTGGGGTAATTAAAATAAAGTTCCAGTCAATAATTGGGAGAGATCATGGTAATCATCTTATCTTTCCTTAAAAGCTGCTGGCTTTGTGCCTAAATCAGGGATCATAAATTAGTTCATACTTAGTCACCAGCCCAGACTATCTTTCAATGTCAATGTAGATTCTACAACTATATTGTGCTCTTGGTTGCTTTTCTTGTCCTGGTACCACAACAACTAAGCCATATAATCAACCTTCATTATCAGTAGACATAAAGCAGTGAGCTGGCAGAATCATTGGATAAAATGCTTAGTGGCATTTCTTCCAGTTTTATGTTCTAAGTTCAAATTCTGCCAAGGTTGACTTTGCCTTTTACACTCTTGGGGTTGATAAAACAAGTACCAGCTGAGCACTAGGAGTCAATGATTACATTGACTCGCCCCTCTCACAAAATTTCAGACTTTGTGCCTATAGTTGAAAGAATTATCAGTAGACATAGATTTCTAAACATAATCACTACAAACTGTAAAAACCACAATCATCTCTTGTGAGGCAACCAAGAACTGCTACATAGCAATAAGTATTATTTCATCATTTATTAGATGCCATAAAAGGATTAAGACATGTAATGCTGATGTCACACACACACACACAAAAGTATACTCTGTACAATAGTTGTTGTTAAGGAGGACACCGAGCCATACAAACCAAGCTAATAATGAAATGCACAAGTACAATGTAATCCTCTGGCCCATCTAAGAGAGCAGTATACTTGGATATGTGCTGACTTTTATTGTGGAAACCTGTTCAACCCATGCCAACAAGAAAAGCAGACATGAAGCAATGATGATAATGATATAGGGAAATTAATCAGTTAAATGCCACATTTACAGAACATTTATGCTAAGCTACTAAAAATTTCAATGAAATTAAGAGCTTACCTAGTCCTTATAAAATCAATGGTGTGTGAAAATGATGTCATAAATTTTACAAAAAAAAAAGAAAAAGAATAATTTTATGATGAATATAATGAATAAGGAATAATTACATGAAATAATAAAGTTTATTCATTAAAAAATATTCGTTAAAAAAAATGTTTTCAAAAGTCTAATAAACTTATTCATAATTGACAAATGATTAATTTTAATTAGATTACTGATACTAGTTTTTAAAATCACAGATTTAATTAAATACCAAAGATAAAACATAGTACATACACCATCCCCATTATGGAAGCATCGCATTCCTGATTATCTTGCTGTAATGTGTAATTCTGTGACAAGAAGCCTATTTCCCCATTGACTCCTATATAACAGGTATCCTATGTTACAGAATGGTTTTCAGGAATGTTATGTTCCTGTAATGCAGAGTGCTTATACTACTTACTTTTTGATAAAAAATTTGATTATAAACGTCTAACTTTCTGTCTTCTTTATTCATTATTTATGAAAAATACATGATTTTTCTGCAAAAAGTGTATGTTGATTGTAGACGTATGGTTTAGAAAACACTGAATTCATCCATTTGATACCAACCTGCCTAAAACTGCCCCTCATTCTGTAATACAAACTATCTGTTTCAAAGTGACCTAAATTAAATTAAAACTTCCCATCAAAATTCCATGTTAATTTATGTCTCAAACATGAGTTTAACAATGTTTTCTAATTTTAAGTGTAAGGCCAGCAGTTTTGAAGGGATGGGTTAAATTCATATCATCAACTCTGTCAACTCCAAAAGGATGAAAGGACAAGTTGACCTTGGTGGAATGGGGATCTCAGAACATAAAGAGCCAGAAAAAATACTGCAAAGCATTTTTCTTGACATTTCTGATTTTGCTAATCCAATGTTCTTATACCAACTTAATCACAAAATTACTTTTACTAAATTCTTGATTGGTTTCAAAATCAATTGAAACAAAGGCAGTGTATTTCAAGAGAAATGTAGTAACAAAATGTTAAAGAAATAGTAAAATACCAACACAAGTTTGATATTAGTAGTTGTCTGTATATGGTTTTGTATAAAATAAGGGCAGTGTAGTATACAATAAGATTTTATACTAAAATCTTATTTTAGTATAATGATAATCAATATTACAATTAGTACAATGATTAAATGACTGAATTCAGAGGGAATAGTGTTGCTTTATGCCCATTATGCTCTTAAGGCACACAAGCTTCAATGTAACACATCCAGACATCCCAATTTTGAAGGCCTAATTATCAACAAACAGAATTTTGTGAAGACATTTTATTTTTTTAAAAGAATACAAAATGTATTAAATTTAGTGTAAAAGACATTAACCAAAAATAGAAAAACCCAGCTTTCGTTTATTTTTTTCATAATTGATAAAAATAAAAATATCTCATATTTTAAAGATAAGCCCTAAGGAGTCAGTCGCTTGGGATCACGTGGGTAAAGAGACGTCTTCCTGATGTTGTCCAGGCCCAAGTACAGCATGGTGACTCGTTCACAACCTGCAAAGATAAAAGAAATATTCAATGGCTTTGTCGTTTCTTGTTCAAATTAGTCAAGCAGTTCCCTTCCAAACCACATGATTTCACGTTTAGTTCCACTGCATGGAATCTCAGGCAAATGTCTTCTACTATAGCACTCCAAAGTCTACCAAAGCTTTAGGAGTGGATATGGTAGATAGAAACAATGTGTGTGTGTGTGTCCCCCTCTTTGTTTTTGATCTGACATTACAGATGTAAATGGATGCCGCTGTCATACATGTAGTGATGTTGGTTTCCATGTGAATGCATGTTTAACCAAGGGAAAATATTACTTGAATTGGAAATAGGTGAGGTTTGATGACAAGAAAGGCATCCAGCTGTAGAAAAATCTGCCATAACATATTCCGTCTAACTTATGCAAGCAAGGAAAAGTGGACTTTAAAAATGATGATGATGGTTTTCATTTTACATCTTTTTCCTCATGATGGTAGGAGTTGGACACTTTGACAGAAGCTTGAATCTGTTCTTATTAGAGTTACAGCCTTGCTCGATGAGTTGGAAGACCACATCTTCCTCAGATGTCTTAGTTTTGGCATGCTTCCTATGGTTGGATGCTCTTCCTAACACCAACCACTTTATGGAACGCATTTTTTGCATGACACCAGTGCTAGAGAAACTGCAATGACATCAACATAACTAAAGGGTCTCCTTGACACTGTTGTCTGCGGTTAATTCACTTACCATTTTACAAAATGTAATTTTTTTTTCCTTTGGCATCAGCACTAAAAAGGTTGCCATACTCTCAGCAAGACAAAAGAGTTTTCTCAACATTGCAGAAGAGGAAAATGGCATGTATACTGAGTTCAGGTAGGAGCAACATCAAGTCAGTAAGTTTGAATGAGGAGAGTCCATTTAGTAATGACAGAACACAGAAACAGGACTTGGCCTATCAAGGGAAGTGGGTCAGTGACTGAAGTTTCATTGAGTTTCATTATATGTATGTGTTTATTAGAATGTATGTATAAATAATGTAGATTTCCTTACCAATTCCACCACCAGCATGTGGTGGAGCTCCATAACGGAAGGAATCAATGTAAGCTTTAATCTTCTCAAGATCTGAAAAGAGAATGAATAAATAAATGAAAAGTCAAGCCTATTAACATAACATTCAGAATGGTGGCTACTTTCTTCCTCCTGTAAATGTACACCATCAGATAAAATCTTATAAACCCTTTAGCATTCACATTATTCTATCAAAAGCAATGCTTATTTATTCACACTGTTTTGGATTAATCATGCATTATCTTATAGCTTTGAGATTTTGATGAGGTAACAGTTAATTTTTAGAATGATATTATATGGTTAAACATAGAGAATATTTTGGCCGGATATGGCCAGTTCAAATGCCAAAGTGTAAAGCAGGACTGAACCAGTATCCTTCTGATATAATATCTGAGATCAGAAGAAAAACAATCATTGTTTTCAATTTTTTTTTTACATTGTAACTTATTGTTTTTTATCAGGTCATCCCATAAGTTCTGTCTGAATTTTGAATAAAGAAAACAAGTGATCGAATGTTATATTTAATCATCAATGTACTTTTCCTGATTATCTACGACTTCCTTCCATCTATTTACAAGATTTTTAATCCCATCAATGTAAAATTCTTTTGGTTTCAAAGCGAAGAACTCTGAAATGTCAGTTTCGACCTCCTCCTGGTTTGCGGAAGTTATGTCCCTCAAATGATTCTGGAAACTATGAAACAAATGGTAGTCTGAAGGAGCAAGGTCGGGAGAATAAGGTGAATGAGGAATTTTTTTCCAACCAAG
>NC_068983.1:16472733-16483880 GCF_001194135.2 Octopus bimaculoides | reverse complement strand
GGACAATTCATGAGGCACCCATTTTCCAAGTTTAGGAACCTTTCCAAGTTGTTGAAGATGATGAACAGTTGTATGGTTTGAACTAAGCTTTATTGCCAATTCTTCAACTGACAATGCAGGATTTTCTTCAAGTAATGCCTCAAGGAGCTTATCATCAAACTCAACTGGACATCCTGTTTGATCATCATCTTCAAGGCTAAAATCTCCATTTCTGAATTTTGCAAACCATCTTCTGCAAGTTCTTTCATTCAAGCATTCTTTCCCATAAACTGAGTGTATGTTTCGAGTCGCTTCGGCTGCAGAGTTTCCTTTTTTGTACTCATAAAGCATTATGTGCCTTAAATACTCTTTGGATACTTCCATGTTAGAAAGGGTTTTAATCAAAGAAATTTTAATTCTATTATTCTGTAAAATAATATTGAATTAGTTTAAATGTGCACAAATAATTTTTAATTCCATTAGACATTCTAAAATACTATTAAATTGCATTCCATTTAAAAAAAAACGTAGAATCGGACAGAACTTATGGGATGACCTGATAGCTATTGATATTATCTCATTCAAAGTCTACTTTCTCTGTTAACCTTCCTGTAATTCTGCTACATTTCTTATGTCCATAGCTTGCACTGAGTAAGCCACTTAAAAGTTTTACCTGCATATTGAGCAGGGTCATTTTCCTGATGAAACAAGAGTCCTATCTGTTTCCAGCCGACTAGAAATTTGGTCTTTGTAAAGTTAACTTTGAGGCCCTTTAATTCTAAGGTTTGCTTCCATACCAGGAATTTCTTTTCTAATTCTTCTACAGATTCTGTTATAAGAATGAAGTCACCAACTCAGAGGAGCTCCCAAGGGCAGCCAGTCTTAAATTCCTGTGATAGCCTGGAGATAGCATGCAGTACAATCTGTAAAGAGGTTGACATTAGAAATGGTGATGTCATCACTGTTTCTCCTCCTCTCCTGTTCCTTCACTGCTACCAAACATCCACTTATGAAACTATTTTATCCCTTTGGAGACAGAGCCTCATTTGGAGCTTCAGTGTCAAGAAGACGGAACTCTTTCCACAAGCCCTACTGAGGGCATGCACTTATTATTTTTTTTTAATTTATAAAAAATGAAGTAATTACTTTATGGTGACTTTATTTCCTATCAGTATGTAGATGTCAAGGCAGGGGGAAGACGTGTGCACACACAATGGGCTTCATGAGGAATTAGTCAGCCTACAACTATAGTAAAAGACATCAGCTGACAAGCAACAGGAATGAAACTTTTCAACCACATGGTCATGCCTGGATCTTGTATCTTTTATTCTTTTAAATAACTGACACAATGAGTTTGTAACATCATTGCAGTTTAGATAGTCCTGAGGTTCAATTTACGTTTGTCAAGACTACTAATTCTTGCAAAACCATCTAACTCTGGAATCCATCTCCAGATGTTTTAGATGTTCATAGGCACAGGTGTGGCTGTGTGGTAAGAAGTTTGCTTTCCAACCATATGGTTCTGAATTCAGTTCTACTACTTTGCACCTTAGGCAAATGTCTTTTACAATAGCCCCAGGCTGACCAATGCCTTGTTTGAGTGGATTTAGTAGACAGAAACTTGAAGAATCCTGTTGTATGTGTGTGTCTGTGCCCCACTGTTGCTTGATAATCAGTGTTGGTTTGTTTACATCTCCATAACTTAGTGGTCCAGCAGAAAGAAACTGAGAAAGTAAGTATCAGATTTTAAAAAAATAATACAACTTGTTCGACTAAACTGTTTAAGGCCCCAGCATGCCTGCAGTCTAATGACTGAAACAAATAAAAGATAAACAATAGATGAAATAGCTAAACGTTTCAACATTTAATATCCATGGCACGAATAAAATATGTCCATTATATTCCCACTTATTAAAATAAAAATATACGAATATTTTAGAGACAGTAAACTTACCAATTCCATGTTCTTTTGCACGTTCAGTCAACAGATCAGGATCATGGATTCGCTGAGCGCCAGATAAAATTTCTTCTCCTCGCATAAACATGTCATACGAATTTGAAGCTTTCTAGAATTGGAAAAAGCAAAAAGTTCATTAAAAGTCATTTTTATATATAAATCACATGCTACATGGTTTACTCATTATCCCCAATGATGAACAACAGTTGATGTAGTTGTTTAGCCTCAGGTTAGTCTTCACTGAACAGACCTTATGATCAAAGATGTTTAAGCCATGACCATCCTGACTTTGTTCAACATAGAATGTACCCAAGACTATGTTATCTTTGATATACACATCCACTTCGCTTTTTATAATAATAGGATGTGATCTGAGGGAGATTTATCTGCTATTCATAACATATCAAACAACATAGCTCTTCTTTTGGTTGCTACATTAGAGCATCAAATAAGATGGAAATGGGGTGGGGTCCATGATTTCTAGCTTCTACTGAGTATCTTATGTAGCGAAACATGCTTTCTAAGATGTATTAACAACTATAAAATGAAGACAAGGAGCTTTTTTTTTTTTCCTTTTCTGATACCTTAGAGTAGACAGACAAGTATTGATAATCTTCATAGAACTTTCTAGACTTGTTGGAGAAAAAAAGAGAAGGAAATCATGATTCATGGAGTTGCTGCAGTAGCAAATAGTATATCTATCTTCTGATTGCTTATAGCTGAGTGAGCTCTTAAAGACCAGGTGGTTGTATTAAACCAAGTAGTACTGAAGTCTATTGCCACAATCACCACCCTACAGCAGATGCAGTCCACCTGGCAGAGTTCCCACAAAGTGTTGTCTCATCAATTTCAATGATGAAGCATAAGTTGAATTGAGGTTACAGAACTGATATATAATAACAATGTCACAGGGCCCAAGGATCAAAGATAATTGAACAACAAACTCACTTTATTATGAGGATCAGGCATCGTATAGAATGGTCGAACTGCCAATGGATATTTGTCCAAGATGAAAAAGTCGGTATCATACTGGAAATGAAAGAAAAGAAACAAAGCAGTTTAGAAAAAGCAGATTTATTCATCCAAGACAGTGTTGAAGATAAAACAAAACATTTTAAAAAGTTAGATTCACTTCAACATTTAAATTTAATTTGTCAAAATATTTTTGTCACTTTGAGACCGTGACCTGTTCACCGACAAACTCACTTTAATTCAGAAAAAAAAATCCTTAATCTTAAACTAGTCATATGATTAATATATTTTGTCTAATGAATGAAGTAAAATCAACTTAGCTGATTTTACTAAAAAATGAAAGATATATTCTGATTGATGTTTGATTGGTGTTTAACCTTTTAGTATTTAGATTACTCTGTCAAATGTAATGCTTATTCATTCACATTGTTTCAAATTAATCATGCACTATCTCATAGCTTCAAAATTGCAGTGATGTGATAGTTTATTTTCAGAATGATATTGTAAATATAAGTGTGAGAGGTTGAATCTGACCGGTTTGAACATAAAACAGGAAGAATATTTAGGCCAGATATGGCTGGTTTAAATGCTAAAGGGTTAATGCTGTAGTTTGTAAATTAACATAATCAAAGATTATTTTTAATTGTTTAACACTGATTAAAATAAACCATTTAAGTGAAAGTAAATTCAATAATTTTGTAGTTATATCAAGTATTTTAATCTAATATAGAAAATTAAATCTTTAAGTATTTTAAAAAATACACCTCAAAACAAAACCATACCCAATACCTTAGCTTTGACAAGTTTTCCCAGAAATTTTTCATTTGGCGTTGAAAGATCATCCTCATCTCCGATTTCTATACCATTGTTTCGTAACATCTGTACAGCTTCAGGAAATTCCAGACACAAACTGTGAGGTCAGAAAAGAGGAAAATAATGTGAGACTTAATAGAATAAAATAATTACAATGTCACATTATTTGACAGTAAAAATTAAACACCATGTTTACTTATGCTGTCGTAAGGAAATACCATCTAATTTTTTTTATGAACAACGTCTTGAAGCGAATTATTAAAATAGTAGAGATATGATTTGTAGACAATGATTTTTATTTTTACAAATGTATGACCTTTTGTTTTAAACCTAGAATAAGTAATACGTTGTTTTATTGAAATATAGGTATATATGCCAGAAAGAAAGAAGAAAAAGGTAAAACAATATCAAAAGAAAAGAAACATTTAATAGACCAAAATAACATAATTTTTTAACATCATCTACTTTCTTAAAGCATATTGCTATCTTTTGATGTATTATCTCTAAAGAGTGAATTTAGTTCATGAAGCAATTGACAAATACAAAAAATGACTAAGAAAATAATCATTTTTCTGAAATGATTAAATGAATGAAAATGATGAGGACAGTGCCTGTGAGTTGTCTCGGCTACTTGTGTATTGGGTGAGAGCAGAAGGTAAATTTTTTATGAACAATAGGCGCAGGAGTGGCTGTGTGGTAAGTAGCTTGCTTACCAACCACATGGTTCTGGGTTCAGTCCGACTGCGTGACACCTTGGGCAAGTGTTTTCTACTATAGCCTCGGGCCGACCAAAGCCTTGTGAGTGGATTTGGTAGACAGAAACTGAAAGAAGCCCGTCATATATATGTATATTTATGTGTGTGTATATGTTTGTGTGTCTGTGTTTGTCTCCCCCAACATCGATTGACAACCAATGCTGGTGTATTTATGTCCCCGTAACTTAGCGGTTTGGCAAAAGAGACCGATAGATTAAGTACTAGGCGTACAAAGAATAAGTCCTGGGGTCGATTTACTCGACTAAAGGCGGTGCTCCAGCATGGCTGCAGTCAAATGACTGAAACAAGTAAAAGAGTAAATATCTTGAAGCAAATTCAGCTGTGAATAATAGGTTATGAGCATGGTCGTAGCGTTGAGAATTTCTTCTTCCTAACCACATGATTTCAGGTTCAGTTCCACTGCACAACACCTTGGACAAGTGTTTATTACAATAGCCCTAAGCCAACCAAGGTCTTGTGAGCGAATCTGACAGATAGAAGCCAAAACAAAAAAGGCCCATCATGTTTGTGTGCACATTCATTGACATTTGTGCTTCTGCAAAATCCACTTCACTGGAAGCATTGGTGCTGCTGTTATTTCCCTTGCCAAGGAATCATCTGTTGATTTTGCACCTTTGAAGGTGTCATCATCATCATCGTTTAACGTCCGCTTTCCATGCTAGCATGGGTTGGACGATTTGACTGAGGACTGGTGAAACCAGATGGCTACACCAGGCTCCAATCTGATTTGGCAGTGTTTCCACAGCCGGATGCCCTTCCTAACGCCAACCACTCAGAGAGTGTAGTGGGTGCTTTTACGTGTCACCCGCACGAAGGCCAGACAGGCGGTACTGGCAACGGCCACGCTCATCTCGCTCGTTGAATAAAAAGATCAGTTGCTTGAAGAAAGCAGGTAATGGTTAGTGACAGGAAGACTAACTGGCTGTAAACACTGTTTTGATAATATACCTGCCTAATTCATGCTTGGATGGAAAAACAAATAAAAAATATGAAACAAATACTTTAGGTTAAAAACACTTTGAATGGTGGTGGGGAGAGCAGAAATCTACCTGTGCGAGTTAAACCATGCATCTTCTCTAAAGCAGAACACAGATAAGGATACACATCATATAAAGACAGAATTGACTAAACAGAACAGGAGGATACACATGGATGGAAGAGTTGCTGAAGAGGTCACAGATGTGTGGCAAAAGATTTCCAGATAATGAACATAAGACAAAATAAGAACAATAATAAATGAGCGAAACATGAATATATAGTGTGTGTGTGTTTATTTGGCAAGAAAAAAAAATGATCATTCTGAAGTATAGCAATATCTGTTTCAACACACAAGTTCACATCAGGAATCTTGCAAAACAAATTCATAAACATAAGGTTTTTCTTTTTTTTTTTTTTACCCAAAGTCATTATCATCAGCTAATGTTGGTTTTCCATGCTGGCATAGGTATTTATCATAATCTATTATTTATGGTTGAATTTGCTTTGAGAAACATTGCTAATAAAGACTTATTTACACATTTCTTAATACTTCTACATTTGTATTTTAAATATCAAAATCAATTTTGTCTTTAAGAATATATAAAGACTGTTCTTAAAAAAATTTTTTTTAATATGCAAACTCCACTATTTAGAAGATACTGATTGGATGAGAAGCAAATCATGTGACAGAGTACTTCCATGTTAACGACAGAATTGTATTATCTCTCATATTCTCTTATATATTGCTGTTCATAGAATGGTAAGTTATTGATTTTAGTAAGAGGATGAAAGGAAGTTGCAGTCAGAGCATTAACACTAATGTAACTAATTCTATAAAGCTTAGTTTTTATTTTTATTTTTTTTATTAAAGCAGTAGAGATATGTGATTTCATAAACAATAATTTTTATTTTTACAAATGCACGACCTGTAGTTTTAAACCTAGAATAAGTAATAATCTGCTTTATTGAAATATAGGTATATATGCCAGAAAGAAAAAAGAAAAAGGTAAAACAATATTAAAAAAAAAGAAACATTTAATAAATCAAAATACATATAATTTTTTAACATCATCTACGTTCATAGAGGACATTACGATCTTCTGATGTATTGTCTCTAAAGAGTGAATTTAGTTTATGAAGCAACTGACAAATACAAAAACGACTAAGAAAATAATCATTCAACTATTTTTCTGAAATGATTAAATGAATGAAAATGATGAGGACACTGCCTGTGAGTTGTCTAGGTTACTTGTGTATTGGGTGAGAGTTGAAGGTAAAAATAGTGATAGATAGGTAAGTAGGTAGATAAGCAGGCAGATAGAACTTTTAAAAGAAATAGCCTATTGCAATATTGGAAGATGAAATATGACATCATTCTCCTGTCTTTCTCCTTTGTCTTTCTGCATATAATGATGCATGCATATACATGTGAACAAGGATACATTCTTACACAACGACAGTATTATGTCTTTCTGCCTCTCAGTATATATGAATGTCTGTACACAGATAAATATACCTAAATTTCTTAACAAGATTGCTAAAAACATTTTAATTAAATTATAATGCTAACACTTTCAAAAATAAGAAATTTTTTTATTTTCAATAGTTGTGTTTTAAGTTAGCAAAATGTTTTTAACGATCATGTTCAGAAATGAGTGTATGTACATAGACACATACACACAGATAGATAATACTGTTGTCATGTTTGTATCATCATCATCATCATCATCATCGTTTAACGTCCGCTTTCCATGCTAGCATGGGTTGGACGATTTGACTGAAGACTAGTGAAACTGGATGGCAACACCAGCTTCCAATCTGATCTGGCAGAGTTTCTACAGCTGGATGCCCTTCCTAACGCCAACCACTCAGAGAGTGTAGTGGGTGCTTTTACGTGCCACCGGCACGAATGCCAGTCAGGCGGTACTGGCATATACCTGTATGTACTTGTATACGTGAGTCATTAAAAATAGAGATAGGGAACGGGAGTGAGAGATGTAGACAGAATAGAGATTCATATTTTTGTTCCAATGTCTTTAGCGATAACATTGAGAAATACAGGTGTGTTTGTATAGATTTACACAGAGGGAGAGAAGAGGGAAGCTGCAAATCAAACTGGAACTTATGTTATGGATGGACAGATTTCACAAAAATTATAATAATGCCTTCTTATGCATGAAAATGAAGATGAACACCAACCATAGATTTAATATTCAATGACGTGGTATTTCAAAGATGCTTTATTTTGGATACCAAATGCAAGTTGACAAACAGTTATAATTGATTCAATAGGTTGATGTGAAGTTTTAAATTTGCCCACAGATGGATGAAATGCTGGGATAGTAGCTGTTAGGATTGAAGATACTTTCATGGCTTCAAGTCACACATCTAGTTATCTCGTTGTTCAACCTGTCAGAAATAGCAGCCAAATTTCCTTCAGATCACATCCTGCAAAAAGAATGGCAAAGGGGTCTCTGTTGGTCAGGACTGATCCTATAGCTGCACATACAAGTGCAAGCCTTGGCAAGAATATTTTAGGAAGAGTAGTAGCTGCCCATTCATTTAAGTCTCTCCTCTCTACGCCATGGGTGCATATTCAAAAGAAATGTTGCTGACTTAGACAATACAGTTTAGCATCAATGTCATCACAGATATTTCTGTCAAAAAGCAAAGAGCCAGAATAGACACTGCTAGGCATTATGCTCCATTCATTAACAGCTCTGTCGAGTCACCAACCTACACTGGAACATATTGACTCTGCAAGAATGAAACACATCTGTGAAAAGAATGATGGTGATGTTACCATCACCATTATTTAACTTTCCCATGCTTGCATTGGTCAGATGGAATTTGTTAAGGTGGATTTTCTACAGCCAGATGCCCTGCTTGTTATCAATCCTCATCTGTTTCCAAGTAAGGTATGTCTGGCCATGGGAAATGGCTAGACATGTTTTCTCAGAATATTGGAAACAAAGGACACCATTTGCATGACAGAGACATACATTTACAATTATAACATGATGTCAAGACAAGGAGACAGTAACATACATACAATACACACACACACATACAATGGACTTTTTTTCAGTTTCCACCTCTCAAATCCACTCACAAGGCTTTGGTCAGCCTGGGATTATAGCAGAAGGCACTTGCTCAAGGTGCCATGCAGCAAGACTGAAGTTGAGACCATGTGGTTAAGAAGCAAACTTCTTACTACACAGACAATGCCTGTGCTTCTGGATATGGGATTCTATTGTCTTGGATACACTGTGCCCAGGAAAAAAACAATGGGATGGTCAAAGCTGGAATGACTTTGCTTATAGGTCTGTTCTATGATAGCTGAACTGGAGTTAAACAATAACAACACTGACATTCATATCAAGCATTACATCGTCAACAACTCAGTAACATTACCAGTGTATCCTAGAGAAAAAACAATAACTACAAAAAAACTTTTCCCACCATCACCCTACACATGGCAAACCATGCTTGCTAGCCATTTAGCAACCAGTTTTAATATTTTTGCGAGTAATGTGTGTATGAAAGGATAATTTTTACCTTGGCTCCAAAAATTTGAAAGGTTCAGCAGGAAATTGTTTGTGAACAGTTGCAATTTCTTCAGCAAAACTGAAAAGTAAGTTTGAAAAAAAAAAAGCTGTTACAGAGATCTGGCAAAATATTAGTGAACTTTTAATCCAAGAAATTATCATTATACGTATTCCTGAGAAATGAATAGTTCAACAGTTTTCCATACTGTTTCCATCTCACAATTTTCACTCAGATGGCATTGGTTAGTCTATAATAGTCACTTATGCATGATGCCATGCAGAGAGATTGAACCTGCAGTTCCATGGTTGCAAAGCAATCTTCTCAACTACACTACCATGCCTGTGCTTCATGTATTAATATAAGTCCAACAATATAATGATGTAACATTAAATTATGTTTGTTCTATGCATTTAAATTGTTTGTATTATGTCCATTTTCCCATGGTACCAATGGCTTGGATGAATACATATTACAGAGGTATTGGTTTACAGCCAGATGCCCTTCTTGTTGCTAATCCTTATCTGTTTTCCAAGTAGGGGGATTCTTTGTATTCCATTTCTTTTTGAAGGTAAAGAACTAGAAAATATTAACTAACATGTTTTTCAATTAAATTTCATGCAAAGTGCAGAAGTAAACATTCACCCTGATACACAGGCATGTGCATACCTGTTCGTGCAAAGTCCCTATCTACATATCCATATTTGCCCCTATGTATCAGATTTAGAATGTGTTGGCTGTATATTCAACATGCTGGAATCCTCGACAGTTTATTCAGTTTTTATTGACCCTCAAATCTTTAAACATCAACCACAGTTCAAGCAAACTTACTTGTCACGAAGGCCTTTGAAAATCGCCACAAACAAATCACCAATTTGATCAACAACCTCATGGTAGTGATACTTGAAAGCCATTTCCAAATCCAGACCCACAAACTCTGTGAGATGCCGATGAGTATTGGAATCTTCAGCCCGGAATACTAATTAATAATATATATATATATATATATACATACACAAAACTGGTTTACAGGTAGAAAAACATACACAAAAAAGAGAAATTACTATAAAGAAATAATTTTGCATCTTAAATTTCATGAAAACAAAAGGGAAGAAGGAGGAAAATTTTTATTATAGAGTTAAGCTTGTTGATGAAAAGGAGATAGTTATAAACATCATGTTTCCTACACCTGCTACATTGAATGCAAGTAAAATATGAGGAACACAATAATTTATATCTTTTCCATTATCGACACACTATTTGGTAACAGGGGGTGGCTGCCACTTTCAGACATTATCATCATATATATATACACATATAGAGTGCAATGGGTAAATTTCATATGCCCACAGGCATATGGCGTAGTGGTTAAGAGCGCGGGCTACTAACCCCAAGATTCTGAGTTCGATTCCAGGCAGTGACCTGAATAATAATAATAAAATCAAAAAATACCTTAGGAATGAGAACCCAGGTTTGAAATTTCCCCCCAAGACACCTGATGAAGGCTAGAGGGTATATCAGCCGAAACGTGTTAACAACAAACAAGATGAGGACAAATATCCGTCAATTGTAGTAAACAATGTACATAATTCCTCATCTCTTAAAGATAGAACTGTAATGGGTAAATTGTCGTCATTTTATATTTTTTAATTTTGTGCATGCGCATTGTTTGTTTTTGATTTTGTTGACTATGCAGTATAGTAGGGCCAGTTGAGCACTGTCTGTGAGAAAAACAGTGCCATGATGCGATTCACTCAGCCAGAAATTTGGAAACGACATGCTGTACTGCTTGGCATTCATGCCAGAGGCTCCAATATGAACATTTCAGGGTGACTGGGTGTCAATCTGAGGACAGTGCATGTACTGAAACAGTACATCCAGTCAACATCATGGTGCTTGGAGTGATCACTAGTGATGGCAATATTATGCCTCCATTCATCTTCCCACACGGCCTCAGACTCAATACGGAGGCCTACATCAAGTACTTGGAGGAGGTAGTGCTGCCCTATGTCAAGAGGGTGACTTCTGGAAGACTCTATGTCTTGTAATTTTGGTAAATATAGCTGTTAAAATGAGATTTTCATTTTTGAGTAATTTAGATGACAATATATTCACCATACCCTATA
>NC_068983.1:16470997-16472710 GCF_001194135.2 Octopus bimaculoides | reverse complement strand
ATATATATATATATATATATATATATATATAACTAAAAAACAATGAATTCACAAGATAATAGATATTTTGGTTTTCATTTGCAGAATGAAGAAAGAAAACAAAATGTTTGTTATTTATGTATGCAATGAAACTTACCTGATCCAACTGTAAATACTTTGTCAAAATCAGAGCAGATAGCCATTTGCTTGTAGAGTTGTGGTGATTGAGCAAGATAAGCTGAAGTCTTGAAATAAGTTACTTCAAATACATTGGCACCACCTTCAGACGCAGCTATAGAGAATTGTGAAATAAACAAAAACGTAACAATAACAGTAGCAACAGCAATTCCTTGTTAAGGCAGAAGACTTAACTTGCAGTAGGTGAAGTGGGTAGTCATTTAGATTGAACCCATTATACCACTGGTACTTGTCTTACTGATCCCATAAAGGGGTGAAAGGCTTAAGTTGATTAGAACATAAAAGAGGACATCTAAATATTAGTTGGATGCTTTATCAATTCCAGTGATTTCTTATATAATACATCCATTAGTAGGATAGGACAGCGATAAATTGGCACAAAGAATACAGAGAGCAGTTAAATATAGTATCAATATCAATCTAGTAGAATGTAGATATCTGTGAACATTCTCCATGTAAGCAGGTAAGGAAAGTAAAGAGCAGAGCCATTACATTGTCAAAATGAAACAAGACAATACATGTTTATTAATGTGGTTATACAATTAATTCAGAATTAGACCATGAAAATGGTTATAAAGAGCAAAATAATGCCAATAATCATAGGAGGATGACTATGATTAGACAGAACTTGTGTAAAAAAGAAAAAAGCCTGAGAAGAGGTACTAACAAAATTTCAGGGATTAATAAAATCAATAAGGTATGGTTACATGGTCTGGAAGCTCACTTCTAAACCTTGTAGATTTAGGTTCAATGCTACTATGCAGCATCATGGGCAACTACCTTTTATTGTAGCCACAGACTGATCAATACCTTGTGAGTGAATTTGGTAGGTGAAAACTACAAAACTCAGAGTGTGTGTGCCTTGTGTATTATGTGTGCATATGTGTTTTGGCAAATGCTAAGTTTCTGAGCTGTGCACAAAAATGTTACAAATGAGCTGCAAATGGTGAACTTTGTTGACATTCCCTGTGAACAAATTATCTAGCTGATGATTTATTGAGTTCAGCTCTTTTAACTCATTTGTTACCTTACTCCTGTCAGCATCCACTGACTTTGTTTTAATTAATTTGGAAAATAGTGAAGAATTTAGTAAAATAACTTTGTCATTATTAAGCTGATGTTTAGAATATAATTTACATGAAATTTTTATGGAAAGTTTTAATTTAGATTATTTTAAAACAGAATTTGTAACATAGAAGCATCAGCAGTTTCAGGTGGGTTGGTATCAAAAAGGTTAAAGAGATGCAGAATAAAGAAATCCTTTACTTGAAGAACAGTCAAAGGTTAGCAGTAGGAAAGGCACCTGGGTATGAAACAATGTCTCAAATAACATGTTTTCACCTAACTCAAGCTGGCATGGAGAAACAGACATAAAATGAAATGGTTTCAAACTGGAATTGAAACCAGGTTGTAAAATTAACACATGAGGAAATGATACATACAATGCAACGCTAACATGTAAATAGGTCGACTGAGAGACATTCGCCAAGAAGGTGGAACAACACTATTTTCAAGCCCTGGGAGTGGTGGTGGTGG
>NC_068983.1:16463548-16470905 GCF_001194135.2 Octopus bimaculoides | reverse complement strand
GGGTGGGGGGTGGGTAGATTGTCTCAAAATTCATGGGGGCTGTCTTTTTTTTTCTGGGAAGGACTCAGCAGATAGCCCCATCCTTGACTCTCCAAGTCCCATACCAATGTAGCAACTGAAATACATACTCTTTCTAATAGGTCTTGTACATAGACTTTCCACACATATATGTATTCTAGTGTGTATTTTATAACAGTTGTGGTTTATTTAACACCAGGTCAGCTCTGATCCTAAAGACACATGATGAAATTTTCAACCATGACCATCTCATCAGGATTTTTTGTCAAATATCATATATCTAGAACTACAACATCCAATGTATTTTTACTTTTTTTTCTTAGATGGTAGGATGTGATTTGAAGATTTGGCTACTGTTTCTAGCAAATCAAGTGACCACAAAGAAGTTACCTCTTTGCAGAGAAGGTCAAATGATGAGATTCATAAATCCATTTCCAAAGAAGACATCATATTTTTTTCTGTTTTACTCCAGAAGAAGCTTAACAACTGCTCTGCAGTTTTTGACATTAAAATTTCCGTAGATACAAATGGCAAGAGAATGAAATGTCATGCAAAACCTAAGAATGAAAACAATAAATAAGCAAATAAAAAGAAGAAAATATTTTGTACCAGAAATGATCTTTGGAGTGTGTATTTCTACAAATCCATTCTTTGTTAAGAAGTCACGAAAGAGAGCACAGAGGCCAGCTTGTAATTTAAAGATGGCTTGACTTGTGCATGTCCTCAAATCTATTACCCGGTTATCTAGTCTTGTATCCTGGTTTACTTTGGCAAACTCCTATCAATAAAAAAAAGTTGGACACAATAAAATATATAAAACAAAGATTGTGCTATATAGGCTGACATAGTTGTTGAAGATAGAGTAGCATAAGACATCATCATTTAATGTGACTGGTATTTATATATTAGTTTGTTAATAATAACTGCAAATAGTTGTTAGCTTTCACCAAGTGCAAATATATTTGATACTTCACACATCTGTGGTGGTGAGACTCATTTTATCATGTGAGCTGACAAGACAAAGCTGCCCCTATTGACAGGCAAGTTTAAAGTCATCAACAAATCACATGTAGTTGAAAGCTAATATGATTGTAATTTACAATTAATCAATCTTACCTTTAAGGAAGAAACATTTCAATATTTACAACTACACTATGCTTCAATTAGTTTAACCTTTTAGCATTTAAACTGACCATATCTGACCAAAATATTCTATCTGTTTCACATTCAAACCAGCCAGTTCCAGCCTCTCACATCTACTCTACAATGTCACTCTAAATATAAACAATTCCATCATGGAAATCTTGAAGCTATGAGATATTCATGATTAATTCAAAATAATGTAAATAAACAAGCATTTCATTGACAGAGCAACCTGAATGCCAAAGGGTTCATGTCTTGACAATGCTCACCATGTGTCTTATTCCTGAATGTATTCATTGTATCACAGTTGATTCATATTAAGAATCTTTATTTTTAAGTTAAAGCTAATATCATTCTTATCCACTGGTCCATACAGTCTTAGTTTGAAAATAAAGGTTCCAATTTCTAATAGCTTGTCGTTGTTGTCATCACAACCATTGCTGTTGCCATCACCACCATTTTTATATCTGTTCATTCCATACTGATATGGGTTGGACAAATTTTATTGAGACAGTATTCTACAGCCTGAAGCTTTTCCTGTCACCAACACTTGTTTGTTTTCCAAGTAAGCTATTTCTATTCTACTTGTTTTAACACTTCAAAACCAATGAAACTCTAGTTCAGAATGTATTGTTTACAAGGGAGGTAAACCTAACATCACCGTCACTTATGTCAAATGTGAAGATATGTAGTAATAAACATTTGTACACATACACACACACATACACATATATATATGAGAGGCTTCTATGTTGTTTCTGTCAATCGATTCCACTCATAAGGCATTAGTCAGCTTGAGGCCTACTAGAAGACACTTGCCCAATGTGCCATGCAGTGGGATGGAGTAAAAAAAAAATAATTATCATCACTTTATGTCTACTTTTCCATGGTATGACTTGGACATTTTTTCTGAGATAGTATTTTATGGCGAGATGCCCTTTTTGTCATCATTCCTATCAGTCACCTCTTATGATGACACACAGGGATATAGTGAACTTGTTCTAAAACCAGGATATACATGACAGATGCTTACTTGAGGACAAAATGCAAAATATAAAGCAGAATGGAAATAATCCATCTGTTCCACACTAAAAATACATTCAGCCATCTCTAAAGACCTTTTCTTTATTTTTATTTTTAAAAAATAACTCCTGCATTTTTATGCTAGAAATACAAACCCTGTGCTCTCTACTCCTCTTATAAGACAAATATCTTTTACAAAGTAGTTTTATCTCCTTTGAAGATTATCAAATTATTTCCTCTTAACAAGTAGGTTCTATACATTTCATGAGTTTGTCTTAAAAAAAAAAAAAAAAAAATTATGTTCTGTCTTTTCTACAAATAAATTCTGCATTTGCTACTCTAAAAATGCACCCTTTCAATTCCTCCAAGTAAACTGTCATCTAAATAAACTTTTGTATTACAACAGGAATATGGCTTTCATGCTATTGACTGATCATCTGGTTATTACTTACGTCTGTTTCGGGACGAGCAGCATCTTCAACCAATACTGGTAGCTGTGGTGCAGCTGAACTAACAACCCAAATCTGTATGAGATTATGCAAAATAAGGCAATCCAATTACAAAATTAGTTAAAAAACAAGAAGAGCATAAAAAATTTGTTTGTAAATAAAAATATAAGAACTGATAAGATAAACAGAATGAAATAAAACATAATTGGAAAAATATAGGAAATATATGTACAAATAAATAAATAATATAGACTTAGGCACAATAAGAACCGTGATGTTTAGAAGTCCATTTTACAACCATGTGGCTCCAAGTTCAGTTTCACTGAAAGATATTTTGGTTAAACATTTTCCACTGTAGTTGATTAATGACTTCTGGAAGTTAGAAACTGTGGAAAAGCCTGTCAGTTATATGTATAGTTGATCTTTCATTTTACATTCACGTTTTTTCAGGTCAGTATGGGTTAGATGAATATATTATTGAGGTACTGTTTTATAGTTGGATGCTTTTGTTGTTGCTAAACTCTATCTCTTATGCAAGTAAGGGATATTTTATTGCATATTTCCCACAGAGAGAGCAGAAAATTTGTTGACAGAGGAAGTGACAGCACCACCACCACTTGCAGGAACTTTCAAACTTTCATAAAGCCTAAATGTAAACAAACACACACACACACATATATATGATGGGCTTCTTTTAGTTTCCATTTGTCAAATTCACACCTGAGGCTCAGGTCAGCCTGTGACTACAGGTGCCATGTAATAGAAGTGAAACAAAACCATGTGGATGGGAGGTGAACTTCTTAACACAACCATGCCTTTATACATATAAGAAATGAAGACAGATGGACAATGACAGTTCAAAACATGCTACAAATGTTTCAAAAGCATGTCAATTTATTTTGGAATTAGTATATTACAGAAACCAAAATTACCAGCTATTTCTTTGGGCATTTTGGAACCATCAGAAGAGAGAACTGTAAAGAAATTCAATCTCAAGAATACTTTTAGGAGAACTACACTTTAATCACCTCTGATGGTTTTGGCTTATGTAATACACTGATTGTAACTTGCCATGTGATTGAAACATTTGTAGCATGTATTGAATTGTTAGTCTTCACTGCATAACATATAGTTAATGTTGCTACAGGGATTGGAGTAGCAAAATACCAGATCATCATCATCATCATTTAATGTCCGCTTTCCATGCTAGCATGGGTTGGACGATTTGACTGAGGACTGGTGAACCAGATGGCTACACCAGGCTCCAATCTGATTTGGCAGAGTTTCTACAGCTGGATGCCCTTCCTAACGCCAAACCACTCCGAGAGTGTAGTGGGTGCTTTTATGTGCCACCAGCACATCATTAGATATTTGCAATTATGTTAATCAATCTTGTGATTGGATAATAGGAAAATTAATTTATTAGTATTCTTAGCCAATAACATGCTGGAGGCTTCCAAGCTAATGTCCACAATCAGTAAGATCCGAACCAAATGATTGTGTGTGTGTGTGTGATCAAATGGTTGAGTTACCATTTTGACATGAAAGGAAACAGTTCAACACCACAAACAAATGCATTTAAGCAAAAGACTGAAATATGTGCTGGGGTTGAAATGATAGGCTAAAAATAAAATGAAAGTGATGCCCCAGTATGACCACAGTTCAATGAGTGTGACCAGCAAAAAAATAAATACAAAAAAAAACAAAACAATATGGGTACAGAAATGTCTTTGTGGTTAAGAAGTTAACTTCACAACCATATAGTTCAAGATCTGATTCCACAGCAAAGTACTTTGGATATCTTCTACTGCAGTTTTAATTTAATTGCTTTATGAGAACAGAGTGAAGTTCAGAGAAGGGAAGTAGTTCTCATTACAGGGACATAACTCAGGATATCCAATAAGTAAAGAACGAGTAACCGTTTAAGCACTAAGGTTGACGTAATTGATTAAAACCGTTGAAGGTGTTGCCCAGCAACATGCTTGAGTTTATCATATACATATATATATATATATATATATAACTGGAACTCCGTCGGTTATGATGACAAAGGTTCCAGCTGATCTGATCAACAGAAGAGCCTGCTGATGAAATTAATGAGTAAATGGCTGATCACTCCACAAACATGTACCCTTAATGTGGTTCTCAAGAAGTTTTAGTAAGACATAGAATGTAACAAGGTTGGCTCTTTTGAATTACATATACAACTCATTTTTGCCAGCTGAGTGAACTGGAGCAACATGGAATAAGGTATCTTGTTGAAGGACACAACATGATGCCAGGAATTGAACTCTCGACTTTACAATTGTGAGCCATATACCCTAACTACTAAGCAATGTACCTTCACTATATATATATATATATACACACACAGACAAAGCAGATAAATACATAGATAAAGAAATAACTTCAGTGATATTGTCATAGCAGGCAAGTCAAGAGATGTCTATAAGATACAACTCAATTGAATATTCTCCACTTCCTCTTTGAAATTGGGCTCCTGCTTATGAAAAGAAAAACATCACGTTAATGAAGAAGCCTTTATTGATTTCTCAGAAAAGCTAATAACAAAGAATCTAAGGAATAAATTTAAAAACAAACCTGGATGGTATGAAGTTCTATGTCTTGTTGAGAGCATGATTCAATTTTACTAGGGACAGTCCGGACATATGCTTCAATGTCAATAATAGATTCCTTATTTATGCTGATGTTAGAAGAAAGAAAAAAAGAAAAAAAGCAGGTAATTTATCAGATTATTTAAAACTAAACTATGAAATTATTGAGATGATATAATTTAAATTCGGCTTTGTTTTGAAAATATTCTTTAACAACAAAACGGTCAATCAATAAGAAATTAGGTTTCACAGAGAAAAGATGTTGATCATAGTACAGGAGTATAGTTTTATGAAGAAACTGATGTGAAATATTAGAAAGTACTCACTAATAAAACTGAGCATAAAAATTAAATGATATGACAAATGCAGGTGGTGATGGTGTTAGTTGATCTTCCAACTGAATCAAGGTAACTACATTTCCATTCCTCATCCTCATTTAATGTCCGTTCTCCATGCTGGCATGGGTTGGACAGTTTAACAGAAACTGGTCAGGCTCCATGTCTGCCTTGGCATGGTTTATATAGTTGGATGCCCTTCCTAATGCCGACCACTTTACAGAGTGTACTGAGTGCTTTTACACAGCACTGGCACAGGTGTGTTGATGTGGCAGCAGCACCCATAAGCCAGCAAGGTGAGGATTGCTCAGCTGAAGAGGGATGCAAAGGACATGCCAGTATGTATAAGGGCAACCATGATTTAACCCTTCTGATACCAAATTACCTGAGATCATCCCTGGTTCTTTGATGATAATTTATGTTTCAACACCAGATTAAATAATGACGTTATTTTACTAAATTCTTTATTATTTAAAAAATTAGCTGAAACAAAAGCAACGCATTTCCACAGAAATATAGTAACAAAAGGGTTAATACTCTATTAATTCCACCAATCCACCAGCTTCGATTTTTATTTTTTATCAAACCTAAAAGGACGAAAAGGCAAAACTGACCTTGACAAGATCTGAACTCAGAGTGCAGAGTCAAAACAAATACTATGTGGCATTCTGTCCCACACTCTAATGACTACCAATTCACCGCCTAATTATGGTTAGAATGCAATGCTGTGCACTCAGTGCAATCAGTAGCCACAATATACTCAGTCCATTTACATTAGACATACACATCAGTTAATCCTTTTAATGCCTAACTACTTCCTCAATTTATTTCTGTTCAAGGTTTTAAGTAAATTAATGCTACCCATCTGATGAACTGCACTTCACTCATTCTTCTTCAATGTTTGCAGATGCACATTATTCATCCTATTTCAAAGTGCACAATAATCAATCCTACTAATCTAGCATGGCCGCAGTCAAAGGACTGAAACAAATAAAAGAATAAAAGAGTAAAAGAGTATTTCTTCTTGAGATATTAATATAGTTTTTTAAATATGAAATATTAGAAACTTTTGAGTTAATATTATGAAGGTTTTGTCAATTATAGTAAACTTTAAGATTTTGATTTTCTTGAGAAATATTTTGTTAATTTAGAGTAATATTTTATGTAGTAAACTCCACAAAGTTCTTTTGATTATTAACCAGTAAAAATATTTTACAGACACAGAAGTTATCATGTTCTCTTCTATGCTGTTGAGAGTATGGCAACCTCACTAGTGATGGTGCAATGATAAAAGTGCAGTGTGTAAAGGAGTTAGTTTTTATGAAGGACATTCATCATAGAAACCATGCTAAAATTGATGCATTTAAGTGAGATATAATCTTCTGAGTCATCTAGGAGAGCAGAAACTAAATAAATAAGAGGAAACAACTTCTATCTCATTCCAGGGTGAAAAACTAGAGGTAGTCGAAAGCTTCCGCTATCTGGGCGACCAAGTTAGTAGTGGGGGTGGGTGCGCTGAAAGTGTAGCTGCTAGAATAAGAATAGCCTGGGCAAAGTTTAGAGAGCTCTTACCCCTGCTGGCGACAAAGGAACTCTCACTCAGAGTAAAAGGCAGACTGTATGACGCATGCGTACGAACAACCATGCTACATGGCAGTGAAACATGGGCTGTAACTGCTGAGGACATACGTAAGCTCGCAAGGAATGAAGCCAGTATGCTCCGTTGGATGTGTAATGTCAATGTGAATACCCGTCAGAGTGTAAGTATCTTGAT
>NC_068983.1:16457911-16462998 GCF_001194135.2 Octopus bimaculoides | reverse complement strand
ACTGGCTTGTGCGGGTGGCACATAAAAGACACCATTTCGAGTGTGGCCGTTTTCGTGTGGGTGACACGTAAAAGCACCCACTACACTCTCTGAGTGGTTGGCGTTAGGAAGGGCATCCAGCTGTAGAAACTCTGCCAAATCAGACTGGAGCCTGGTGTTGCCATCCGGTTTCACCAGTCCTCAGTCAAATCGTCCAACCCATGCTAGCATGGAAAGCGGACGTTAAACGATGATGACGATGATGATGATGTCTTGGATCATGTCAAACTGTCCAACTTTTGTCAGCATGGAAAATATAAATTGATGATGCTGATGAACTTCAATAAAAAATTTCAGTAGAAAGTGTAGCAGTCCAATAAGAGTTGCTGCTGCTGCTAATACAATAATTGTTTATACTGTTAACATAGTGGAGATGTATAACACTGGTTTCAAATTTTGGCACAAGGCCAGCAATTTCAGGGAAGGGGATAAGTTGATTACACTGACACCAGTGCACAACAGGTACTTATTTTATTTACCCTGAAGAGATAAAAGGCTAAATCAACCTTGGTGGAATTTGAACTCAGAATGTAAAGACAGATGAAATGCCGTTAAGCATTTTGCCTGGTATGCTAACAGTTCTGCCAGCTCACTGCCTTTGGAGATGTATAATGTTGAAAAATGTTTCAGCTCAAAAGAGAAAAATTAAGTTTTATTAAAGACTTTTGATATTGTGAAACCAAAACCAACCTTGCAGCAAACTTCACCATTTGTTTGCTAGTCTCTTTTCCAACAGCTATAAGACCTTGCACAGTCCAGTAACGCTGCCGCAACACAAAGAAGCATTGTTTACCTGGAAGACATCCAAAAGGAAGGAATTTAGCAAACATGGCAATATTTGAGTACTTGACATTGAAATTAGAATTAAATTTTTTAAATTCGCGAAAACGTTCATATAAAATCAAAGTGGCAGTCAAAGGAATGGATCAGATAAAAAATAACAGATGTCAAAAGGTAGAGATCAGACATTGAAGATACAAAGAGTGACTTGCATTTCCTCATCCCCTGCCAACCCTTCCCTGTGATAAAAGCCCCCAGCTCTTCTATACTGCTGTTGGCTTGAACAGCTACCAGCTTCCTTCACATCCATCAGGATGAAGAAGCTGAATCATATGTTACAGATTTACTTGGGTACAAGTTAATGCTGATGAATCATTTCTAAGGTAAGATATTTGGGTGAGTTGGGGGAGAGGTTAGCTGATTATATTGGCCTCAGTACTTGACCGGTATTTCATTTTATTGACCAGAGGGTTGAAAGGTGAAGTTGATTTCAGCAGGATTCAAATTCAGAAGACAAAATGTCCCACTGATGAATGAGATGTGTTCTACATGCTCAAAATTTTAAGTTATGAGGAGCTAAGTCAAACTATTATTAAATAAAAATAAATAAACACGTTTTCAGTCTCCTGTGAAAAAAATCTCTGAAAGCATGGAAAAATAGACGTTAAAATGATGATGGTGAAGAATTAAGTTGATGTTTGGAACAGAAATTTGGATGGAAAATGTTAATTTAGGTCGCTTTAAAACAGAAAGTTTATACCAAAGAACCAAATGTTATCTTAGGTTGGTATCAAAAGGATTAAAATAGATGTTGTGAATGGAAAAATGCTTGAGGAGGAGAGAAACTAGCCTTGTTTCCTGTACAAAGAAAAAAAACAAAGACATAATACAGTGTATTCTGTGTGAACAGCAGATACACACGATGCAATGGCATATTTGGTAGATTGAGATGAAATAAAACTTTAAGGTGCTTAGCCAAGGAGAGGAAGGGCAGTGTTCAGGGCTTTGGAGACTGATTATAAGAAAGAAAGATTATATTCATTTATTTGCTTGTTTAACGTCTGTTTTTCCATGTTAGCATGGGTTTGAGGGGCACTTGTATGAGACCGGATTTTAGAGCCAGATGCATTTCCTGTCACCAGGCCTCAGTGTAGAGAAAACAGTTGTAATATCAACAAAGAATGTAAACATCACTGGTTCCCTCAGCCAGTGACAAGCAATTCCATGAAATGTCAATATTCAACATTAGACTGGGGCAATAGTAGACAACATTTGCTCAAGGTACCATGAAATGAGACTGAACCTGAAACCACATGATCGTGAGGCAAATATCTAAACCACAGAGTGCCTATAAATATCTAAATATCTCTAATAATATTTTAAAAAATTGTTTTCTCTTCAGAGCAAGTCATCATCATCATCATCATTGTTTAACATCCGCTTTCCATGCATAGGTTGGATGATTTAACTGAGGACCAGTGAACCAGATGGCTACACCAGGCTCCAATCTGATTTGGCAGAGTTTCTACAGCTGGATGCCCTTCCTAACGCCAACCACTCCGAGAGTGTAGTGGGTGCTTTTACGTGCCACCGGCACGAAGGCCAGTCAGGCGGTACTAGCAACGGCCACGCTCAAAATGGTGTATTTTACGTTCCACCTGAACAAGTGCCATCACGATTTCACTTTCGCTTGCCCCAACAGGTCTTCGCAAGCCGAGTTTCGTGTCCAATGAAGGAGACGACGTTGGCATGGGTGCCAGTCATCGAATTTAGTTCAATTTCGATTTCACTTGCCTCAACAAGTCTTTGCAAGTGGAGTTTAGTGTCCAATGAAGGAAAGGTACGCAAATTAAAAATGTTGATAACAAAGTCAGCATTGTTATTTTAACTCCATTAGTTGAAGAGTAGAGGAAAGCTTACCTTTGCTACGGCTGGTCTGTAACCTGGCCCTAATCCACACCTTGGTGTCTGCAATCTGAGGTGTAAGGTCCTTCACATCAACTATTTTGCGGTTGATCTTTTCAGCCGATTGAATGAGAGGAAGGTTGCCATAGAGGTCTTTGGAAAAATCTTCTTCATTATCAACCGGCTTGAGAAACAAATAAAAAAGAAATCACATAATTCTGAGAATATATTATCATGCTTCATTGCAGGGAAGTCTATTCTTTATACAGTTATTCTAAAAATTAAAATTCGACATCTGTCTCAAAAACAGATAAAAAATGTGTACTGGCATTGAGGTGTGTCTTTAGGAGGCAAGGAGACATGACTCAGCTTAATTTATTTGTCGAAAATTTTGAAAATCTAATTAAATGACTTCAGCTTAAGCAGTAACAAATTATATAAAAAAATAAACAAAATAAAAAGAAACAAAGCAATTTAAATATCTGAAATTGTTTATAAATGACTGCAGTTTTCTTTTACCTGTAAATATCTAAACATGCATAACTAAGCTCAGATAATGATATAATTAGAAAATAGCTTTGAGGTCATCCATATTTACATGAACATTATGATAAATGGTTCTCACTGACAATTCCAGGAAATCCATTGTAACAGGTATCTTGTCTGCTATTGTATAGAAAAGATTTGATATGAAATTCTTATTTGCAAATGTTAATTTTGTTGTTCCAGAAAGATCTTCAGCAGTGGCTCTCATGGCTTCTGATCTTAACTGATTGGAAGTGTTATTACGTAATGTTTTGTGATGGTGTAAAAGATGGGCTACAGCAAATATTCTTCTCAATACTGTAGATTTACTTGTCAGTTGATGTACATATAGTCAACCTTAATGGTTGACTACATGTGCATCTCTGATCACAGGCAGAAGGAGTGGGGGAGCATCATAGCTATGTCTGAGAAGGATTCTTTAAGGTTTGAATAATTCACCCCTGGAAAGATGGGTGTTTTCTTCATTATCCTTAAAAGACTCTTATTCAGGGACATTTTGAGTGGGACGGACTACTCAACCAGAAGAAAATTCTAACCAGACCCCACCTGCAAAGTCATGTGCTGTTTATCTTGATATGGGATCACCATATTATGATGCATGTGCCTGGTGTACCTTTGTCAGATGGATGTATTGGGCTTCATATATTTGTACCCCAGCATCACTTTGATGGTATGTGCTGCTCTCATTCACTTAATAATAATAATGATAATATAATAAAGGTTTCAAATTTTGGCACAAGGCCAACAGTTTTGAGGAGGTGGGTAAGTCGATTACATCAACTTGTGTTCAAATGAATAATAATAATGATAATAATCCTTTCTACTAAAGGCACAAGGCCTGAAATTTGGTGGGAGGGGACTAGTCAATTACATCACTGGAACTTAATTTATCGACCCTGAAAAGCTGAAAGTCAAAGTCGACCTTGGTGGAATTTGAACTCAGAATGTAGTGATGGGCGAAATACAATACCACAAAGTATTTCATCCAGCATGCTAATGATTCTGCCAGCTTGCCACCTTAATAATAATAATATTAATAATAATAATAATAATAATAATAATAATAATAATAATAATAATAATAATAATAATAATAATGGTTTCAAATTTTGCCACACCGGCAACAATTTTTTTTTGGGGGGGGGGGGAATGAGTTGATTATATCAACTCAGTGTTCAACTGGTACTTATTTTATCAACCCTGAAAGAATGAAAGGCAAAGTTGACCTTGGTGGAATTTGAACTCAGAATGCATGCTTTAATAATAATAATCCTTTCTACTGGAAGCACAATTTGGGGGAAGGAATTAAGTAAATTACATCAACCCCAGAGCATAACTGGTACTTATTTAATCAACCTTGATAGCAGCAGAATTTGAACTCAGAACATAGCAGCAGACGATATACCGCTAAACATTTCGCCCAGCATGCTAACGATTCTGCCAGCTTACCATCTTGGTATAATAATAATAATAATAATAATAATAATAATAATAATAATAATAATAATAATAATAATAATAATTATTATTATTATTATTGTTGTTGTAATCTATTCTGACACCTCAGCACATTAAGCAAGCAATTGACTCAACTCATTTCTCTTTGGCAACAGATACTGATCTATCATCATCATCATTTAACATCTATATGGGATGGGCTGTTTGACAGGATCTGATAGGTCAGAGACTTATGTTAAGTGCCAATTACTATTTCTCAAGCACCGCATGTTGCCAAAGGTCTCGGTTACTTGTCATCACCGACATGAAGCCCAGCATTCAAAGATCACGCTTCATCACCTTGCTTCCATGGAGCCCAA
>NC_068983.1:16456243-16457822 GCF_001194135.2 Octopus bimaculoides | reverse complement strand
ACATGAAGCCCAGCATTCAAAGATCACGCTTCATCACCTTGCTTCCATGGAGCCCAACATTCAAAACCAACAATGGCCATGACTACAATTTCACTTGGCTTGATGAGTCCTCTCAAGCCCAGCATATTACCAAAGGTCTCAGTCACTTGTCATTGCCTCTGTGAGGCCAAACTTTTTAAGATCATGCTTCACCACTTTGTTCCATGTCTTCCTGGGTCTACCTCTTCCACAGGTTCCCTCCACAGTTTGAGATCGACACTTCTTTACACAGCTGTCCTTGTCCATATGCATTACAATGGATGAGGACAGCTGAGTATTAAGTGTGTCAAATAATTGCATGAAATTTTCAGATGTGCTTTTCCCTAGGATTTACTCCCAATGTATGATTAAGGAATTTGTATTAAAATCACACAATTTTGACATTGATCTCACTGAATGGCACTTTGGGTAAATGTTTTCTAACCATAACCTTGAGTTAACCCAAATTTTGTGAGAGAAATTGGGTGGAGACAAACTATCAAAACCAATTATATGGTCATACCTGATGAGCTGTGGTTTCTCCTCTCTCACCTCCTTCAGTTTCAGAAGGTTTGGAAAGGTAAGAATGTGGCCCTTCATTCTTTAAAAATGCCATTAAAAAAATTACAAAAATACCCAAGGAAAGTTAAATTGTGGGACTACATACTGGAGGTTATATTTCTCAAGTTGCATGATTAGGACATTCACTTCACAACCCCTTGGTTTTGAGTTCAGTCCAATGTGCAGCTCTTTGGGTGTTTCTACTATAAACGTGGGTGTTTCTACTATAAATGTGGGCTTTTCAAAGTTTTATAAGTGGATTTGGTAGACAGAAACTGAGAGAAGCTGTTCATCCATATATATATATATATATACACACACACGTTAATGTTAAACAATGAGAATGAGTGCTCAACACTGCATTAGTGGATAAATGTTGTTTATTTGTGGGTTAACCAGACTACCAATAGTTTCATGTTAAGAGAGGGCTATATCTCTTGACAATTCTCAAGCCTCTTGCATGGGACATTGGTGCTTATCTCCATTTTGGAGAAAAATGTGTGTGTGTGTATGTATATATATATATATATATATATATATATATATATATATATATATATATATATATATATATATATATATATACCGGAGTAAGCACATGAAATGTGCAACAAGGTGGAAAAAAGATTTTCTAACAAAACTGTCCGATGAACGGGAACGTGAAACTCAGAGTAATGGTTTTTTTGTTATATTTCTGCTGCTTTTAAATAAAGTATATATATATATATGAAGATCAACATCATCACTTAATGGCCATGCTCCATGTCAGTATGTGCTGGATGGTTTGACAGGATCTGATGAGTCCAAAGGACAGCATTATGCTCTGGTGTCTGCTTTGTTATGGTTTCTACAGCTGGAAGCCCTTCCTAATGTGAACCACTTTACAGTATGTACAGGGCGTATTTTCAAGCCACTAGCTCTAGTGAGGTCCCCATGCAGCTCATAAGACTACAAAACCTGCAGCAGAGAGTGTATGTTTACATGCATATGAGTATTTCCG
>NC_068983.1:16448298-16456233 GCF_001194135.2 Octopus bimaculoides | reverse complement strand
GGGGGGGGGTGGAGCAGGTGCATATGCATGTGTGCTTCTTTACATTTGCACTTTCCTGAAAATCATTGACCTACAAGCAGTGACATCCATTTCCCTTGTGAACAAATCTTTGCACCTTAGAAGATATTTAGAATGAGATTCCTTACCTGAGAAGCAGGTTAGGGTTAGCAACAAAAAGTACATTGAGCTGTAAAAAAAAGCCTCAGTACAATATTCATTTAATCCATGCTAGCATGGGAAAACAGATGTAAAATGAACAAACAAAATATAACAATTACCTTCTTTAGAGCAATGGACTCGTTGAAGACAACTGAGAACTACATCTAAATCAGTGTTTCTCAAACATTTTTTATCTATGAGAACCATTCAATTTCTATTTTACTCAGATGAACCCTCCTAGCCATTTGATGTTAAAAAAACTCCTATTATCATCATCATCGTCGTTTAATGTCCGCTTTCCATGCTAGCATGGGTTGGACGATTTGACTGAGGACTGGTGAAACCAGATGGCTACACCAGGCTCCAATCTGATTTGGCAGAGTTTCTACAGCTGGATGCCCTTCGTAGTGGGTGCTTTTACGTGCCACCGGCATGAAGGCCAGTCAGGCGGTACTGGCAATGACCACGCTCAAAATGGTGTATTTTATGTGCCACCCGCACAAGAGCCAGTCTAGGGGCACTGGCAACGATCTCGCTCGAAAGTCCTTACACATGGCGCGGACACAAGTGTCAGAAAGGCGACGCCGGGCACAGGTGCTATCACGATTTCGCTTGCCCCAATAAGTCTTCGCAAGCTGAGTTTCGTGTCCAATGAAGGAGACGACGTTGGCATGGGTGCCAGTCGTCGAATTTAACTCGATTTCGATAGGAACTGAATAAGAATAATTACTGAAATTTTTTGTGTATTGTAGAATTATAACCAATTTATTGCAGATAAATTTTAATAACAAAATCATATACTGATCCCTAAGGGCCATACGGACCCCAGTTGAGACCCACTGATCTAAGTGATTTTTTTTCTATGTTTTATTCCTCAGGGATCAAATTCCAATACGGTACAGTTTATTTCTTCATTCTCTAATAATCAGCCTATTTAGAAATTTAAAAAATGAAGGGAAGTGAATTATAAATATTTAATTTAAGAGAGAGGTCGGGGGAAGAACATTTACAAACCTGTTGATCTGCCTTCTTATTCTGCTCTTTATAAGCTGCTTTTTTTGCAGCCTTCTCAGCCTCTTTTTGTTGCTTCTTCAAAGCCTTTTTTGATGGTTCTGTTGATTCTTGCTGCTGACCTCTAAGACATAAATGAAATTGGAAAAAAAAAAAAAAAAAAAAAAAAAAAAAAAAAAGATTTAAGTAGTAAAATAACTAGGAAGTAAAATGTTATTTTAGGAGAGCAGAATTTATTGTGGTAGGGTAGGAAAAGGTAAATAATAATAATAATAATAATAATTCATTCTTTTATTAGCCACAAGGGCTCACATACAATAACATTAAAGGACATGCAACAACATAAAAGACAAAAACGGGATGGTACAATGGGTTTTCTGCATGTAAACAATATAAATAACAATGAAAATTGAACAAATTAAAACTCTCAATAGGGGAGGTGCTTTAAGGTCCTCATAGAAAAACCCAGAAAATCCACAGGTGCCTGAGCAACAGGGCAAGAGCCCTTCTCTTTATTTCCCTTTCTACAGGTGCATGCTCAGAATCGGTCCTTTCACACTGGCCATTCTTCCAACAAACTTGCTACAAGACAACACTTCCTCCAGCCTCAACTTCCTTGTCAAGTGAAACTTGAAAAAGTTGATGAGGGCTTGGCCAAAGAGGAAAGTGTCTGTCTTTAGCCCTTTTAAATGAGTCCACCATACTACCTCTTTCACTACATCCACTGGAGAAATAAAAATTGCCTGCCTCCTCCCAGCCAAAACAGGGCGGTGGGGCAATCTTCACAATGGATTCAGCTGATAGCCGGATCTGTCCTACACGCAACAGCAGGTGTTTGACCTAAAACCACAGGTCAGCAATTCTCGGGCACTTCCGTGCCTGTAAAGTTAATCTTGAACAGGCAGTGCCCCTTGGTAGCACTGCCAGGCAAGGGATTTCTGGAGTTATCCATAGGCCCAGGCCTGAAAGTTCTCCAAAATAGACCAGTTAGTTGGTCTTCATCAATGCCCAGAGTTTCCCCGAGAACATTGCTGCACTTTCCCTCCACTAGTTCTCTATAGAATGTTAGAGTGGAACTACCACTGATTGCATTACCTGCCTGGCAGAGAGCTGTAAGCACTTGATGGCACTCAAGGTGCCAAGCACCCCTCCTCAGTTTACGCCTAATCAAAGTTTGCAGGTCAGTCAAAGAGACGAGCTGTGAAAAAGTGTGCCTGACAAACAGTGACCACACCTGCTCACCATCAAGAAAACGCTGGAGATGCCGCAACCTAAATGCATGTCTGCACATCAGTAACCATGGCATACCCAGCCCTCTATTCAGCGACTGTTGACAGCAGATGGAGCACCTGACCAGTGGAACGCGCCCCTTCCACAAAAAGTGGAAAAGTACATGCACCAGCTTAGTCAACCAGCAAACAGGGCAAGGGATGACAGTCAAGCGGTAATAGATGATGGATGCGATGTACGTATTCGCCACCTCTGCTCGACCTTTCAGGGACAGCTTCTTCTCAGCCTGTTTCTGGGTGAGACTGACTACCCTGCTCGTCACCTCGTCCCAGTTTTTCTGCACCTAGAGGTTTGGACCAAACCAGACTCTGAGCAACTTAACGGGACTGTCTGTCCAGCACCCCACGATGCTGCTGGACAACATGGACTTGCCTCTCCAGGTGCCGAGTTGTAAGCCCACTGACTTTTCGCATTGAATTTTTGCTCCTGTCACCAATCAGGTCTATATGCCTGTAGCTTGACACTCTGATAGTGGCATCATCAGCGTAAGCAGACACACCCCTCAAAGCCTCCAACTTCCATAGTAATGGCTCAAGTGTCAGTACATACAGAAGGGAGGAGAGAGGGCACCCTTGATAGACCGAACGCAAGATGCTGAATGGCTCCGACAAGTGACCATTCATCTGAACAACCGAGCAGATGCCGCTGTACAAAGCAGTAACCGAAGCGCAGAAAACTGGACCAAAACCAGCTGCCTTGAGAACAGCTGCCAAGTACTGATGGTCAACCCTATCAAAGGCTTTAGACTGATCTAAACTGATCAGAGCCCCACCCATGCCAGCTTCGTTACCCACCCTTTCTATGATGGAGGTCATTGTAAATAGTCCTGGTTAGGATAGCACATGTCTGGGCCTTGCCAACCAGCTTGTCCACAAGTTCCAACCTCTTGACTAACACCTTGGCCAAAATCTTCAGCTCTACATTGAGTAAAGTGATGGGCCTGAAATTTTCTATAAGATCCCCCTTGTTTGGGTCCTTTCTCAGCAGTGCCACTGCCCCTCGACAGACAAAAGTGGGAATTCTCCCCATTCTGCCACCAGTTGCAGTAGATGTCTGCTAAGAGGCCTGCAAACAAGTTTGGCACCGAAGTATAAAGCTCGTAGGGCAGACCATTCCAACCTGGCGATCTACCTCTCATGCAACTCTTCATCATTTCCTGTATCTCCGCAGTTATTATCGGCCCTTCTCAATATTCAGCCTCGCTCGCCGAGAGTTATGACAGGCTGTCCAGGTACACACCAAAGTCTGCCCTGTTATCAGTCCTACCATTCATCCTGAACAGTCAAGCAAAGTGCTGCTGAAAAGCAGCACACATCTGTTTTGGTTCGAACAACTTGCATTCGCTCTGGTCCACCAAAGACTGAATGGTGGCTTTATTGACATTTTTTGTCTCTGTCACATGGGCCCATCATGACTCATTCTCTCCCTGCTTGGTGAACATACTTTAGCTCTGACAATAATGATAATAATAATAATAATAATATTATTATATTTCAGGGTGGTCATTTTTTTTGCCTGCCAAATAAACATACACACACTCATACATTCATCCTTCACTCGTTTATCATTGTTCTTATTTTATCTTATGTCTATTGTCTGGAAATCTTTCATCACACATCTGTGACCTCTTCAACGACTCTTCCATCCATGTATTTCCTCCTGTTCTGTTTCATCCATTCTGTTTCTCTATGTGTATCCTTATCTGCATGTATGTGCATGTCTATGAGTTTTGTGTGTATGTATATGGGTTTGCTTAGTATATTATTTATATCCATATCCTTTATATAGTTTTTTTTTCCCCATCTATTTACGCATTATCTCTATTTCTTGTATTTCATCATAAATATGAAGTACAGAGAACAATTGTATAGTATGTAAGATGAACCCACAGGTTAACTGTCAGATTAGGAATATAGTCAGACAAGATATTATCAACACATAGAACAGACATGACACTTAGACAGATTACAGTGACCACATACATAGTAATAAACAAACTGAGCTTCAATAGAAAACACGAATGGAACAATAACATCTACCACCACTACATCATGCAACATAACAGCTAAAGACAGAAGGGAATAAAAGGACACATACAAACAGCATAATACATAAAACTATGTATACACACACACAAAAGTTACACATGTGCATACTTATGATGAAGTAATGGATACAAATAATATAGTAAGCAAACCTGTATACACACACACACACACACACACACATGCACAGAGATAAGATGCAAACACATGTACAGATAAGGATATTCATCATAGGGAGAGACAGAATGGACTAAACAGAACAAGAGGAAACACATGGATGGAAGAGTCACTGAAGAGGTCAAGATATGTGATGAAACATTTCCAGATAATGGACATAAGATAAAATACAAACAATAATAAATAAGTGAAGTACGAATTTACAGTGTTTATTTGGCAATAAAAAAGGAAAATGACCATCCTGAAATGTAACAATATCTGCTTCAACACATGATTTCACATCAGGAATCTTGCAAAACAAATTCATAAACGTAAAATAATAAAAATCTTTATCTTTTTACTTGTTTCAGCCACTGGGGCACCATGTTGAAGTCAAACAAACACAAAGACACACAGACACATGCGTGTGTTGCCCTATATCTGTATTTATTTATTTATATATACATATATATATATATATATATATACCGGAGTAAGCAAAACTGTCCAATAAACGGGAATGTGAAACTCAGAGTAACGGTTTTTTTGTTATATTTCTGCTGCTTTTAAATAAAGTATATATATATATATATATATATATAGATATAGATTCAAGGTTGAATATGGTACTTATGCGTAGGCACCCGAATATCGTATCCCAAAAGGATAGGTGATCAAAATCAAAAAATAAGCAACACAGATTTCAAAGGTGATTGCAGTACGCACGTTTCATGCTACTCCAATTTATTTAAGTAATGCGAGCATTACATTAAATGCAATATGAAGAGCAATCTTCAGCTGCATGAAAATGCAGAAAATTACTGTAGAAAAGACATATTATAAATGTGGCAACATTTCAAATCCAAGTGGGAGAGAGAATACATAAAAATCCAAATGTGAGGAAGAATACATAAGTCCATCTTGACATAGCCGAGTCTATATACATAAATATGGCAGGCTTTGTTCAGTTTCTGTCAACCAAATTAACTCACAAGGCTTTAGTTGGCCCAGATCTATAGTATGAGCCACAAGATGCCACAACATAGGACTGAACCCAGAACCATGTGGTTGGGAGGCAAACCTCTTACCACACAGGCAAAAGAGTTTGGTTTTAATTAAGAATCAAAACCAAGCTGCAAACTTTATTAATTTCCACATCACTGAAGCAAATAACAGTTGTTTTAGCAACCATTTTTAACATAGGCAAAAGACTACCCACTTTGGCAGTAGCTTATTAAATTGATCCCAATATTTCACTGGTACTTTATCAATCCTGAAAGAATGAAAGCCAAATTTGACTTCAGTGGGATTTGAATCCAGAAGGTAAAGAACAGGAACAAATATTGCAAGGTATTTTTTCTGAAATTCTAACAATTCTGTAAAACCACCATCCTAAAGAAAATGTTTATCTTAAGCCTATAGCTCATGAGTCTGGAGCTTGCCTGGGTTTTCAATGCTTTTAGGCACCCAAGAGCACAAGATTACTACTGAACAGGATGCCAGTCCATCACAGAGTTAACCCCAACTACTACCACTGTTCATTTCACTTGAGTGGACTGGGACAACATGAAATGATGTGCCTTGTCTAAGGACCAATGTGCTGCCTGCTCTGAGAATCAAATCCATGATCCGATGATTGTGAGTTCAATACTCTGATAAGTTATGTATCTTCACCATCTCCCACCCTAGAATATAATAATAAAAACAATTTATTTTGATTAAATACAAAGTCATTTTCAACAGGAGAAGGGATGATAGTTAACCGAATTTCACCTCAATGTATTACTGGTTCTTAGAATGAAAAATAAACTATTTGACCTTGAAATTGTAATATTTTTCTAAGGGAAATAGAGTAGTTTAGTCAATTGAAATGACTTCAATAAACTACTTATCTTTACTTCATTTGCTTATATTTTGGAGTAAACTGACACCCCCGCATGTGACTGGATGAGTCTTATAAATAGATGAGCCAGCAGGCAGCTGAGGTCAAACTGTGAGAGCGTTATTCTCGTTATTGATTCTGCATTGGAGCGTTATTGTGCAAATGGTTATAAGCTAACCAACACTTGTTACATTGCTTATTGTTATACGGCTATATTCGGTACTGTGATATATTGTTACACACACATCATATATTATTGTCATGGATGATATAACAGCTTATTACCATATTTGACGGTATATAAAGCATGCTTTTTCCCCCCCACAAAAGTGTCTCAGCCCCACCCTCCCGGTCTTACATGTGAAGCTGAAGCCCCACATAGGCTTTAATCCTTTAGCATTCAGATTAGTCTGTCAAATGTAATGCTTATTTATTCACATTGTTTTGAATTAATCATGCATTATCTTGTAGCTTTGAGATTTCAATTATAGGTTTGTTTACTTTTATAGTATGACATTGTAGGGTAGGTATAAGAACCTTGTATTTGGTCAGTTTGAACATAAAGCAAATAGAACATTTTGGTCGGATATGGCTGGTTTAAATGCTAAAGGGATAATGCATTAAAAACTTTTAATTCTGAATATTCACTGCTGAAATTAGGGTGTGTCTAATATACCTGTATGTCTTTTATGCCTTTCACTTGCACATTCACCATTTTCACAAACAAGGCAAGGAAAAAGTCTCTACATGTTCACTTGACAAATTAGAAACAGCACCCAAATTTCCCTCAACTCACAATTCACTGTTTTAAGTGTATCTTGAGTAATGTATGCATGTGTGTGTGCGTGTATTCATGTGCATGACTGTGTACCCTTGTAACATTATGTGATGGCTGTAAATGAGCATCACCATCCTACAAACAATGTTGTTCATTTCCAGTCTTCTATGAGAAAAATGTATGACCATGGGAAATAATACATTGCTTGAAAATAAGTGAGGGTTGGTGACTAGAAAGGCATCCAGCCACAGAAAATCTGCTTCAAGATGCAAGAACAGATAAATGGATTTTAGATGATGATGATGATGATGATGATATGGCCAAGTAGTTAAGGTGTTGAGATTATGGTTTCAAATCCCAAACTGGGCCATATATCGTGTCCTTGAACAAGGTACTTCACAATGATCCAATACATTTAGTTGAGACTGAGAAACATGGCAACTAGTGGGTAGACAGGAAGTTAATCCTACTGTGTAGGAGTGAGAAATCACCTTCTATTCTCAACCTAAATACCTTGAAAATCCAGATAAGCTCCAGCTTCATGAGCTCTTGGGCTCAAAGCAGATTTTAATCATTTTAGTACATAATTTTTAAAGCTTCAACAAACTGTTTTG
>NC_068983.1:16442544-16448198 GCF_001194135.2 Octopus bimaculoides | reverse complement strand
CAGATTTTAATCATTTTAGTACATAATTTTTAAAGCTTCAACAAACTGTTTTGAAGTTACTACTACCAGTCAACAGCTAACAATATGTGCAATAATATTGAAGTAGGCTACATGCTAGCCACTCATATAGACAATCATGTGGAACAGAGAAGTGCCATACTCAACAATTGGTATAAGTTTCATCATCAACAATTACAAGGTCAAATAAATGCTTCAGAAGTCGGTAACTACAATAGCATCAAACTGATGGGCCAAATTGTTGAATGTTACTGAAAGATGAGAACTAGCCTAGAAAAGATGAAGTTCAAGTTTATGCTAGGGCAGCATATCGCACTGATACCCTGTTTCTAGTGAAACAAATGCAGAAACAATTAACTGAAAATAGGCCACTCTATCTAGCATTTGCTGATCTGGATGAAGTTACATTCTGCAGTAGTCACTAAGTAGGGTGAAATGAATGACTTGTGAGAATTATATCAGTAAGGTGAAAGTTGGTTATGCATTTAAGTTAGCATCCAGTTTTCCACACTATAACATAGCTTCAAGTCCAGCAGCTCATGAGAATTTCTGTATGTCAATGACCTAATCCTCAAATGAGAGCAACAACTCTGAATAGGAACTGGCTCAGACCATTATGACATGTCCACTCATGCCAGCATGGAAAAGTGGATGTATGATGATGATGATGATGGTGTTTCTATTTTCCTTTCTGGAGTTGATTTTATTAGTTGTGTCAATGAAACTAATAAGTCACTTTTGTTTTGTAAATTGTGTTGTAAATTCTCTTTTACTTGCTTCAGTCATTTAACACAGGCCATGCTGGAGCACCACCTTAAAGGGTTTTAGTTGAACATATTGACCCCAAGACTTATTCTCTGTAAGCCTAGTACTTATTCTATTGGTCTCTTTTGCGGAACTGCTAAGTTACGGGGATGTAAATACACAGCTGTCAAGTGATGGTGGGGGAACGAACACAGATACAAAGACACACACATAAAGATATACATCATCATCATCATCATCATCGTTTAACGTCCGCTTTCCATGCTAGCATGGGTTGGGCGATTTGACTGATGACTGGTGAAACCAGATGGCTACACCAGGCTCCAATATATATATATATATATATATACATATATATATATATATATATATATATATATATACTAGCAAAGATATCCACTTTTTGCCCATGTTACATGCAATGGAAGAATTAGACTTTTCTGTTATATTTTCTCTAATGAACTGGAATACCTATGATTCGAATTTCATCAAAATTGCAGATGAAGGTTCTTTCCCTCTTTGCACACCGTAAAAAAAAATTCTAATCATGACACATATATCCCATACCACTGATCTTTATGTGCAGATTCCAAAATTCCAGTCTTATGGAACCTGTTAAAAGGATTTTGCTCCTGAAAAATGGAGGTCATGGAGCTCTAAAATGTGAGATTTAAGGTCCCTATTGCGGGGGGGGGGGATCTTAATGTCAACCAGAGAAGTTGAGTTGTTGAGAATCTTTTTGACTTGGGTGTTCTATCTATTGTTTGAATTTCTTTGAGATAGGAAATATATGTATGTTTACTGGGTTTGTAAAAGAGAGCAAAGCTTCAGGAAACCAAAAGATGAATGATCACAAGAAGCAGTCAGCTACCCTACTCTAGTTGTTACTACTCCCCAATGTAGAATTCCTCACCATACAGGTGACAGGCACAGCCAAGGGCATGACCCAACTCAAATAAACATTAACAACTGTGTGACGTGAGTGCTAAGGGAAATGAAAGTGTCACCTCTGGAATTTGCAACTGACCATTATACCGATAGGTAACTAGACAGAATAAATTTACAATCTGTAAATGTCTCTGAATAACTAGTCACTCATCTGGGAAGGCCTTGAAATCAATGTTACCACCTGGGGACTATGTGTGACCCAGTGATAATAAAAAGACTCAAAAGAGGTCTGCAAGGAAATAACTTTACTCAACACTTTGCAACTGAATCAGTGGAGGCAAGGATGCCTCTCATTTACTTGACAATTTATGCACCACATTGCAGAAATCACAATGTAAGTATATCTCAAAGCAAACTCTTACACTGTTGTACCATTGAATTACAAATAACGCTCATCTTTTGTGCTCGGGTGACCCTACAGCTTCCAAGAGTACAACTGTATTCATCTTTGCTTAAATAAAATGACTAAATTGTGGGTGTTAAGTCCCCATGAAGAGGTCTTTCTAACTTCTAAGAAGATGAAATTTTAGAAATATTACTTCATTTGTGTCTAATATCTATGGTTAAAATTTCATCAACAGCAAAAATATATGAATTTTCATGGGGTTTATGGCCCTTATGCATAGAATATAATTACCAAATTTCATAAAAATCCATTCAGTACTTTTGACCTAGTTTTGGATTATAAAAAATGACTAAAATTTGGGAGTTAAGGCCCCCATTATGGGGTCTTAGAATCCTCATGAGAAGTGGAAAGTTTGAGAACACATCTTGATGTGTGTCAATTACCCATGCTTGAAATTTCATCAACATCGAAAATTTATGAATTTTCATGGGGGTTCTGCCCCCTTTAAGCCATCTCAAATTCAAACCAAACATACTGCATTATTCCTGTCCTTATGCATTGAATCTAAGTTCCAAATATCATAAGGATCCATTTAGTAATTTTGTGCAACATTATACTCCTCTGTTAATAGAAACCCAGCTGAATGTTGACATTCAGATATCTCTTGTGGGCTCAACAGGTAGAGTGGGCTTTGGTTATTCAAAAATGTTTGGTTCTACATTTTCACTTAGAAAATGTTAAAACTTAAACGTTTCTTGAACGATACTGAAATTTCCAAGGATTCTAACATCTTCTCAAAATCAATGTTCTGAAATTTTAATTATATTGAGCTAATGTTGTTTCCAAAGGGTCTTACATGATGTACTTGATCTTCAAGGTTTCTCAGACTCAAGCCTCAAACTCTTTATTGAAAATGTTTAAAATTTATGTCTGTCCTCAGTTTGAATGTGCCAGAGAAATCTGGAGTTCTTCCAAAAGGGTATCGACCATGCTGAGCAAATTTGAGCTATTTTATTTAATCTAAGTGGATTTTCTTATCGTTTAAGTATTTTTAAACTTGAATTTTAAAAGAACGAACGACAAAAAGAAACCTAATTATGTTTTAAAAAATTTTTGATAATCTAGAAAATATTCCTTGGTTATTCTCATAAAAAAAATATATATATATATATAATGCTTTCAAAACTAAATTCTAATGCATGAGGTCTTCTGAACAGATATTTATTGAATACTACTGATTTAAATATATGTAAATAAAATTTCATAAATAGAGTAGTTTTGAGGTGGAATAAACCACCAGACTACTTGGGGAGATAGTTTCAGGAATTTCCATATAAGTGTAATTTTGCAAAGGTAGGGCTATACCTTTCTACACCTTCCCCACAACAAATATAACAAACAGGATTACGTTAAGGAGCAGGGTATGTGTCTAAATGCTTTCAGTATAATACAAACACAGAAACCAAATATTGCATCAGATAAAAGATGATGAAATAGGTATTGTTCCAATGCAGTGAAAATATTTATTGGGGCAATTTTTATTTTTATACAATCAACATGTACACGCAATAATGCTACATGTAACAGAGCTGACGACTTATGAATATATGAGCTGATAAAACATGTGTAAAAAATAAAACAAAAAATTTTAGTCCACGTGCTAGTTTAGCTGCACGTAACTTATTAGTATCAAAGCCGGGAAAGATTTAATTAAATACCGACACTTTTGTTTCTAAAGAACCCCAAATACCGTAATTCGACGATATCAACGATATAGAACAACAATTTGTTGAATATCCTTGTTGAATGTAGTTGTTGTTGCCTAGACCATCCTCAGATGAGCCCTCAATGAGCAAACTGAAAATCGAAGTCGTCCTAGCTGTGACCCTTCTGTTTTTCCTCCGGGAATAGTGTACTCAGGACCACATAATCCAAAGCGTCCTTACTTTTGTGATGGCAAGGTGTGTGATTTGAGGGACGTTTGACTATTATACATCGCATGTCAGGTCAATAACCAGGGTGTGGATCCCCCATTGGTGTGTTGTCGATGTAAAACCATAAATGATCTGTTTTGATTTAACACACACTGTCTTATTTGAATTATGTGCTTCTCTAGTTAAGTAAAATAAAATCTACAGGTTGTATATTTAAAGTTTCACGGCATTAATTGTATGCATCACTGACGATTACCATATGTATGTACATAAATATATACATATTTAGTGTGTATGTAACGACAAAATATAAACTTTAGCAGATAATCAACAAAAATACATAAAGTTAAGTAGGAAATAATTACCCGGGTATAGAATTTGAATCTCCTGTCGACATCATAATGACACGAGCAGCAATAATAGTTCAATTAACTGTGGACAACAACTCGCCGTCTTAAAACTAACGGAATGACGTGAAATTGGATTAATATCAACAGTGAGAATGAAGTTCAGCTATCGTAAAACTACCTTTCTACAACATACCTACATTTTATACCTATAAGCACTACACATCATTTTTGGTGGTTCAATTATTAACAGTTGTGGATTTTTACCAAAAATTAGTAATACATTTTATAAATTTTCGGCTTGTTGTTGTTTTGCAGCACACTTTCGAACCAGTTTCCGCTGTTATTACGCAAGTTAGTTTTCTAAATGTCTCTACTTTCTTTCTCTTATCAACAGTTTTCTTCTTCCCAGTGTTATGACAAAGTAAATAAAATTAAATGCACAATTAGCAAGGAGGTTTAAATTCAGAAAACCAATTTTTGCTGTGAATTACTTTATAATTCTCACAATTTCCAATTTAATAAATAAATGATGAATGTATATGGGGACAAAAAAAAAGCATATGGTGATGCAAAAAGGACAAATAGAACTCAAAATATGAGTATATACATATTTTTACTAATGTTTAGCAGAAACAACAAAGTGACTCAAGATCCAAGAGTTTCGTGCGTTAGGAAGAATTTGATAAGTGCTAACACACGAAACTCACGGATCTTGAGAAACTTGCTTCTGCTAAATATTAATACACACACACACACGCATATATATATATATACATACAGAGAGAGAGAGAGAGAGGCAGAGAGGCAAAACCTTTTTAACTGTATTATGGACCCCTAGTAAGTTTATGCACTAGACTCTATCGTATTTATTGACAGCAAACAACAGCATAAAATTTGGACCCTTGACCCATGGAGTCCCTGGGCAACTGTTCAGTCTGTCCATGCCTTGAGACGACAATGTATATAAGCATACCTACTCAAGTGTGACCTCTCCCGATTTTGTTTCCTCATAACTTTTAGAAAAATGAGCGTTTTTGATGAAATTTCCTGTAAGTGCTTTTTAGGTGGTGCACATTGCAATAAGATTGGAATTTAATGTGGAATAAAAAAAAAAGGTGGGGAGGGCACAAATACCTACTAGCATACACAAACACATACACACAAACACACACACACGTATATATTACAAAATGAAAGTTGAAATTAGAAAAAAAATAAAAAAATTACGTGATGTGTGTCAGGAGACATAAGTACGCACCAACCTTTTTTTTTTTTTTTTAATTATGAAATTCC
>NC_068983.1:16441221-16442336 GCF_001194135.2 Octopus bimaculoides | reverse complement strand
TATATATATAGGGCTACGCCCCTTATGAGCGTGAAACACAGGGTAAGCCCGTAAACCGGCCTACCCCTCTATAATATATATATATATATATATATATATATATAAACATCACTATATTCATTAAAATAACAGGAAGCCAAAAAATGAATTGTAAAAATATTGGAGAATATGAGTCTAACGAACGGTAAAAGTAAGTGTGAAGGTGAGATATGCAGAAATGAAGGGAAAAAAAGGACAAATAGATAGGAAAAGAGAAAAGAAAGGTAGAAAGAAAAAGAGAGAGGAAGAAATGAAGAAAAGAGAAAGAGTAACAGTAAGAAAAATAGAAAGAAAAGTGAAAGAGTAAAAGTAAGACAGGGAGATAGAAAGGAAGAAAAGAGAAAGTGTAATAGTAATGAAGAGGAATAATGTGTGTAGTAGGCAGAGGAGGAAAAAAAGAGAAATAGAAAGGAAAAGAAAAGAGACGGAGTGAGAAAGAGAGAGTCTATCCCATAGTACTGTGTTCAATATGGACGACAAAGGAAAGGGAAGGAGGCAAATTGGCCCACTCCTCGTGTTTTTAGTGTTGTTTTTTGGGTCTCCACCGGGCCGCCTGTTGCTACATTGATGAATACAATTTTAAAAATAGTTAAGTGTTGTGGACACGTACAGCAAAAACCGTCCCAGTAGCTTTAGAAAATGTCCAGAAGAAAACAACTGAAGCCGCAGCACTTTAGCAGTGAGTACTTCAACATACGTATATATATATATATATATATAAAAATATATTTATATATTGACGCACAAATGCAATCATTTACACATTCATCACTTTCTATGTACATACTCTATTAACTTTAATTGGATATCTCTGTTTAAACATCGTAACATTATAATGTTATCCTGCTTTTGATGAGTCGTGTAACTATAGCTGCATGACATGTCATCAGATTAACAAATATTTTATGTAATCCATCCCTATTACCTGCCCGAGTCAAATGCGACTCTAAAGGGATTCAAGTTGATTTCGCTCTTGTAGACAGTTCTTCCAAGGGAAGCAACTGTAGTTATGGTGCATACACACACGCATATATTTGTGTGTGTGTGTGTATATATATATATATATATATATATAT
>NC_068983.1:16437450-16440854 GCF_001194135.2 Octopus bimaculoides | reverse complement strand
ATATATATATATATATATATATATATATATATATATAACTGCCAGAAAAAAAAAGTGCTCAAAGATTAATAATATTATTTTGGTCAAGTCAGTGAAAGTTAGTTTACAAACGAGTAAAAAAGCACTCAGTATATGAAGAAAAATGTATATTTTAGAAGTTGAAACTTCTTGAAGTATTAACTCCGAGTTTAATGTCACTGGTTACCGAAACTGTTCATTTGAATAATTAATGATGTGAAACTCGGAATTTCAAGAAGCTTTCTTTGTGTCTTCAAAGATAACAGGCACAAGAAAAGAAAAAGAACCAAGACGTCCCCTTTTAGGATCAGTGCTGCTCGTTCCCTCTTGAGGGAGCGATATTATTGGAAGGTATCGAGATCGTGAGGTACAATGCGAGGTGCGTTGCAAAAGCAAAAAATGAAAAAAATAAAAGAAATTATGTTCGTATATATCTTACTAGTATATGTGTGTGCATGTATGAATTCAGGCATCACTCATTGGTTAGGCTCACTTCACATTCACGAAGTCTCGGATTTGGTTCCATGACATTCTCAGTCTGATTCAAACCATATGTGTGAAATTGAGTTGACGGAACCTGTGAAAGCCCATCAAATAGAGTACCTCGTAATTCAAAAGACCAGCCTTGTCACACTATCTTAGGCGGATTCAACCTGAAGATTACATTAGGAATATAAATGCTTTTGGAATATTCAGCCACCTACACTATAATTAATTTATGAGGTACTTCAGTTGATTGAATTCCTGCAATGCTCATCATTGAAACCAAAGGACATTCATTTGATTTTTACTTTATGTTTTGGTGTGTATAAGTATATTTTAACTTATGGGATCGAGGAAGGTGAGAGTGATCTGGCCATTGATAAAGCTCTGGAAGTGATAACCATTTTAGCTGAAATGTACTAGATTGGTGTTCCCCACCTTATCTCAAGGCTTACTGAACTCTTCCACTCAGTGTGGTGCCAGGAGGACATTTCACTGGAGTTCAAGGATGTCTCATTAGTCCAAAGGGCTTTTTCTTGCTGTCAATCACTGGGTTACGGTTAGGGTTGAACCAGCTGATTGCCTATCGTGAATAGAACCTTCTTTCTGAGAGCCTGCATGACTTTAGAAAAGATCATGATACAGTGGATATGTGATTTGCACTATGCTAACTTCAGAAGTGTTAGAAACACCAACATAAGCTCTCTATAATTTATTGCAGACTTACAGAGGTATTTTGATACTGTCAATTACAATTGACTCTTGAGAATTGTGGCCCTGTACAGATTTCCTGTCAAGTTTATTTTCCATGTTATGCTCATTCTATAAGGGCATGCTTGCTGGGGTAATCAAGGATAAAGAGCCAATGGCAGTATTCCTAATCACAAGCTTTGCTAAATAAAGTTGTGTATCGGCTCATGTTTCCACTATGGTGTTTTCTATCCTGTTGACTGATACCTTCATCATTCATTGTTGTATTGATGGTAAGTTTTTCAACTTAAAAAAATTCCAAGTTGGAACTATGGTGAAGACGGAAATGGAGTGCCAATTTCTGTTAGCAGATAACTGTTCTCTCAATCTGGATTCAGTGTTTGAGATGCAGCAATTCAGGAACAGGTTCTCTTCTAACTGCAATCAAAGGGAGTATGTGGAACCTGCCATCATGGTCAGGGATCAGATTATACTGGCCATTTACAGGTCCACATAACTTGGCAACAACATTTCATGAATCATCTACATTGATGACAAAGTCAGCAGTAGATCTGCCAAAGTTAGAAATGCTTTCACTAGACTTTGAGTAAGAAAAGGCCTCAGCTTCAAAACTAAAACCATGTTGAAGATCTACAGAATTGTTGTTCTGCCAACTTTGCAGTATGTCAATGAGATATACACTGTTTATAGTAGGTATGCCAAGAAGCTTAATAAATTCCACATGAGTTGCCCAAGTCCTTGGTTGTGTAGTGTTGCCTGGTAGCTATACTTCCCTGTGCTGGGCTTAGTTGCACTTGTCTAGTCACATTGCAAGAATGGAGGACAAATGACATTTCTAGAATGCTTCTTCAGCGAATTGGTAATTGGGGATACATTCAGCTGATGTGTGATGGTGCAAACACAACTAAGATATTCTCAAGGCCTTCCTAAATTTCTTCACCATTATTAATCCAGAACTCTGCCTGACACAGTGTTGTAAAGAATGGTATTATAACATTTGTGTAGATCAGGAGCAGACAAACTGAGTAGAAAAAAGATGAGAAATTTCAGTGCATCCTCCCTCCCCTCCACTAAAGAATGACTTGCAACTCCTGAGCATCCATGAGTAATGCATAATCAACATCCATACTAAAGGATATATGAGGATATGTTAAGAAGAATGGGTGCTTTTGTGTGTGTGTGTGTGTGTGTATATATATATATATATATATATATATATATGTGTGTGTGTGTATATATATATATTGTGTGTGTGTGTGTATATATATATATGTGTGTGTGTGTGTATATATATATATATATATATTCACACACATACATATACACACATGCATATAGACACAAACAAACACACACACACACATATATATACATGCATATATGTCTGTATGACGTGATGTCAAGGCAAGATAACGTATATACATACATAAACTCGACTTGCGAAAACCTGTTGGGGCAAGCGAAAGGGAAATTGTGATGGCACGTGTAAAGACATTCGAGCGAGATCGTTGCCAGTGCCACTGGACTGGCTCCTGTGCAGGTGGCATGTAAAATACACCATTTTGAGCGTGGCCGTTGCCAGTACCGCCTGACTGGCCTTCGTGCCAGTGGCACGTAAAAGCACCCACTACACTCTTGGAGTGGTTGGCGTTAGGAAGGGCATCCAGCTGTAGAAACTCTGCCAAATCAGATTGGAGCCTGGTGTAGCCGTCTGGTTCACCAGTCCTCAGTCAAATCGTCCAACCCATGCTAGCATGGAAAGCAGACATTAAACGATGATGATATATATATATACATATATTTCTTTAGATGTCTGCCTAAGGGATATGAAATCTCTTTATATAAAAATTGAAAATTGGGGGGAATATTGCTGATGATTGCTCCTGCTGGAGGCTGCAATTAGAAAAAGGTTTAAAAAGATGAGAAAAGAGACAAATGAAGAAAAGCAGATTTGGTATCATAGTAGCACTAGGAACTAGGACAAGAATGACGAGGTGTGCGTTTACTGCAACCAAAACTGTTACTCATATGTGGTTCTCTACATTCACAACAGATACTGTGCTGCCCACAAAACCAAAACTAGGGTTTTCAGGCACAGATCTGTGGCCTCACAAAATTAACAGGCGCCTTTACAATAAATATATATTTCACTTAGGCATTGCCTATGTGTGTGTTTGTGTGCGTATGTATGT
>NC_068983.1:16436330-16436885 GCF_001194135.2 Octopus bimaculoides | reverse complement strand
GCATCTTGGGGAACTGTCTTCTATCTCCTCAGGTTGACCAAATCCTTCTGAGTGAATTTAGCAGATGGAAACTGAAAGAAGCCTGTCATTATTTGTGTCTGTTTGTCTTGATATCGCATGATAGTTGTGAACAAATGTCACTGTCATACATGCAATGTTGTTTGTTTCCAATCTTCCATGAAAATATGTCCAGGCATGAGGAAATATTACTTTGCTTGGAAACTTGTGAGGTTGGAAAGGGGAAGACATTTCTGTAGCAAACATAAATTCTTTCTAATTTTGGCACAAGGCCAGTAACTTTTGAAGGGAGGGGGAAATTGATTACATTGACCTCCAGTGTTCAACTGGTACTTTTTTTATTGACCTTGAAAATATGAAAAGTAAATTTGACCTAATTGATCTTTGAACTAAGAAGGCTGTGTGGTAAGTAGCTTGCTTACCAACCACATGGTTCTGGGTTCAGTCCCACTTCGTGGCACCTTGTGCAAGTGTCTTCTACTATAGCCTAGGGCTGACCAAAGCCATGTGAGTGCATTTGGCAGACGGAAACTGAAA
>NC_068983.1:16434773-16436171 GCF_001194135.2 Octopus bimaculoides | reverse complement strand
ATATATATATATATATATATATATATATATATATATATATACATATATATATATGTATATATGTATGTGTGTGTATATGTTTGTGCGTGTGTGTTTGTCCTCCCCAGCATCGCTTGACAACCGATGCTGGTGTGTTTAAGTCCCCATAACTTAGCAATTCGGCAAAAGAGACCGATAGAATAAGTACTAGGCTTACAAAGAATAAGTCCTAGGGTCGATTTGCTCGACTATAAAGGCGGTGCTCCAACATAGCCACGATCAGATGACTGAAACAAGTAAAAGAGTAAAAGAGCTGAAAGAAATGCTACTAAGCATTTTGTCCAATATTTATGATTCTACTAGCTTGCCAACTTTAGAGCAGGCATAAATGACTGCCTATACATTGACATTGTTTTTAAGCAGTACATAAACTGCATCAAGACAAATAGGAAAGACAAAAACACATACATGCACATATGTATGACAGGCTTCCATACAGTTTCTATTACACAATTTCACTCACGAAAGTGGGAATGAATCTGAAACCACTTGGTTTAAGGTGTGTAGCCATTGCCATTCCTGCAACTGTTAGTGGACATGAAGTGATGTATATATATTATCTCTGATGTTGACAAAGTGGTCAAGTGGCCATCTTAATATTTATCCAGAAAAGGAACATATTTCTTCAAAGATATTCAGAAAGAAAATGAAATTGAAACAAGTTCTTACATAGGCACAAGATAAAGTTGGACAGAATGGAGAATTGGAACTGTGTGACATTATTTCTCATGAAAAGCATTAGCAGTAGCTTCAAATGGTAATTGAACTCAGGACAAAGTCAATAGGGTTCAAACCTATAAAACTAGATGTCTCTTAGTACACCTCTGCCAACTCATGTGGAGCTGTGTGGCAGAACAAACTCAACAAACCAGTTTGATATCTAGTTCAAATTCATGGCTTCCACTTCAAACTGTGATTGGAGAGAACATGCTGAGGGCTTCGTCCTACAGTGGACTGAACATAGGCAGTCCAATCCAGCCCATGCATATGCATATTCACTGAGAGTTTGCTCAACCATCCTACCACTACCATGGAGGCGCAATGGCCCAGTGGTTAGGGCAGCGGACTCGCGGTCATAGGATCGCGGTTTCGATTCCCAGACCGGGCGTTGTGAATGTTTATTGAGCGAAAACACCTAAAGCTCCACGAGACTCAGGCAGGGGATGGTGGCAAACCCTGCTGTACTCTTTCACCACAACTTTCTCTCACTCTTACTTCCTGTTTCTGTTGTGCCTGTAATTCAAAGGGTCAGCCTTGTCACACTGTGTCATGCTGAATCTCCCCGAGAACTACGTTAAGGGTGCACGTGTCTGTGGAGTGCTCAGCCATTTGCACGTTAATTTCACGAGCAGGCTGTTC
>NC_068983.1:16433577-16434689 GCF_001194135.2 Octopus bimaculoides | reverse complement strand
AAAGGGTCAGCCTTGTCACACTCTGTCACGCTGAATCTCCCCGAGAACTACGTTAAGGGTGCACGTGTCTGTGGAGTGCTCAGCCATTTGCACGTTAATTTCACGAGCAGGCTGTTCTGTTGATCGGATTAACTGGAACCCTCGATGTCGTAAGTGACGGAGTGCCAACAACAACAACAACAACCTGCCACTACCATCCTTTATCTCCTTCAGCCATGTATCTTCTCTATAGCAAGACACCTTTGCTTGTCCCTCGGACCTACTTTTAGTCTTTCCATACCTGGCATAAAGCCACCCACCTCCACCATCCACTCTTAAATATTTTCTTGTAGTAGTGTGACCTTTTTTTTTTGCCCCTCCTTTTTTTCATTATTCTTTTCTGTCTTGTACATTGCATGACAATCTTACGAGAGCCAGTGGTACAAAAATAGCACCCAGTACACACTGTGAAGTAGTTGCTATCAGGAATGGCATCCAGCCTTAGAAACCATGCCAGAGATGACATTGGAGCTTGACTGGCCCCTGCAGCTTGCCATTTCCCTGTTAAACCATCCAAACCATGTCAGCTCAGGAAGTGGATGTTAAATAATAATAATGATGATGATATTATATATCAGCACAGGCAAGTCTGTGTGTATTAGAAGTTCACTTCGCAATCATGTGGTTTTGAGGTCAGTCCTATTGTACGGCACACAGCATCTTGGGCAAGTGTTTTCTTCTATTGCCTCTTGTTGACCAATGCCTGGTGAATTAATTTGATGGAAACTCTGTTAAGCCTGTTGTGTATGTATGTGATGTGTGGATATACATACATATATATATATATATATATATATACATACATATATATATATATATATTTAGATGAGATGCAGTTTGGGTTCGTGCCAGGTAAAAGCACTACTGATGCCTTATTTCTAGTGAGACAGTTGCAAGAGAAATACCTAGCCAAGGATAAACCTCTGTACCTGGCTTTCGTTGACATGGAGAAAGCCTTTGACAGGGTCCCCCGATCCCTTATCTGGTGGTCAATGAGGAAACTTGGGATAGAAGAATGGCTAGTGAGAGCTGTGCGAGCCATGTACAGAGATGCGGCCAGTAAGGTGAGGGTT
>NC_068983.1:16429902-16430661 GCF_001194135.2 Octopus bimaculoides | reverse complement strand
TATATATATATATATATGTATATATATATATATATATATATATGTATATATATATATGTATATATACACACACATAATGCATAAAAGATGTATAGTTATATCTGCTATCTTTCACTTGTATCAGTCATTTGACTGTGGCCATGCAGGGGCACTGCTTTGAAGGGTTTAGTTGCAAATTGACCCCTAGTACATATTATTTTAAACCTGGTACTTATTTTATGAATCTCTTTATCTGAACTGCCCAAGTTACTAAAACTTAAAACAGACCAACATCGGTTGTCAAGTGGGACAATCACACACTCATATGTACATGCACAGACATGCATGTGCACGCACACACATCCACATACACTCATGCTTTCACACACACAGGTTCACATGCACATCCACACACACATACAAACAACAGGCTTCCACACTGATTGCATCTACCAAATTCACTCTCAAGTCATTGGTCACCTTGGTGCTGTGCTTATGGTATAGATATACTTGCCCAAAGTACTGTGCAGTGGGACTAAACTCAAAGCCACATGGTTGCAAGGCTGAGCTTCTTAACCATACAGCCATGCCTGCACCGAGGCACAGGAGTGGCTGTGTGGTAAGTAGCTTGCTTACCAACCACATGGTTCCGGGTTCAATCCCGCTGCGTGGCACCTTGGGCAAGTGTCTTCAACTATAGCCTTGGACTGACCAACTCCTTATGAGTGGATTTGGTAGATGGAAACGGAAATAAGCCCATCGTATATATATATATATATA
>NC_068983.1:16429065-16429869 GCF_001194135.2 Octopus bimaculoides | reverse complement strand
AAGTCCTGGGGTTGATTTGTTCAACTAAAGGCCGTGCTCCAGCATGGCCACAGTCAAATGACTGAAACAAATAAAAGAATATATATATATGTTGTGTTGCTGAGCTGGTTTATCTTTGCCAAGGGTTTTCAAACTGTGGTCCGCAAGGACAAGACAAGGGGTCTGTAGACAGCAAATACTTTTTATGGGCAATTTGATTTTATATATGTTTTTTAATCGAAATCTTTTAATTGACAATAAACCTATTTGTTAAATAAATAAATGTAAAAATATATGTTATTTTAAGCAAATATTTATGTATAAATTTCATAAGCATTTATAAGGGGGTCCCTAAGGTAAAGCCTGAAATATAAAGGAGTCTGCAAGTCAAAAAGTTTGAAAACCCCTGATCTATGCTAACATGTTAAAATGACAATAATTGACACCTCTGATTTTTCAACCCTTCTCTAACACTGACTGCCTCTCTTTTACCATTTACTAAATCATGATGATGGACTATTACACATAGTAAATATTTTCCTTTTGTCTTTTCTTCCTTTCATTTTCTGTCTGTCTGTCTCTTTCCTACTCACTCACTCTTTCTCTTCCCCCTCGGCTACTTTTGGCTCTTTACATTCAGTAACTGATCACCTCCTGTTCTCTCTCATTCTGCCTGTCTGACTCTCTCTCTCTCTCTCTCTGCATTTATTACTTTTTATAAATATGACAAAAATGTATATATTATAATTTTAAGCCTTTGTAGAAAATGGATGTTGTGGCAATCATACCTTTTACAAATGTATTGGTGGTGTAAATTGTAAATGA
>NC_068983.1:16419908-16429055 GCF_001194135.2 Octopus bimaculoides | reverse complement strand
GCAACAAAATACAAAAGCCTCAGCTAAAATAATCAAAATTATTTTATGAACAAAAGCAGAGTCCATTAATGTTTTTTTTTTTTGTTGTTTTCTTGGCAATGGAAATACTTTGCATTATCTGGTTCACTGCTTCACTGTTTTGAATTGAAAATATTGCCAAAGTTGAGTCTGCCTTTCCACCATTTTGTGCTGATGGTTCATCAATTGGATTTGTGTGCATGTTTGTGTGTGTGTGAGTGATTGTATGTGTATTGATGTTTTCTAGTATAAAAGCATGAGATAGCTGTAGATATTTATGGTAGAAGTGTGTAAAATTTAATGTATGTCTGCATATGAGACTAAGATTACTACAATGAAGCAATGAGGGAGCTCCATGTGGTTGTCCAACCTGCTAGAAATGGCAACCAAATTTCTCTAAAACCACATCTTTCCATCTTTAAGAAGGAGAGACACAGTGGGGGAAAAAATGAAGGAATGTTGTTCTTAGTAGATAAAATGAGATGGGAAAAACTGGAACATGCTTGATCAGAACTTATCTGGGGGCTAAACAGCAACCAGTATCTGAATACCATGCCTAAATGTTTTATATATCCAGCCTTGTTATGGTTGATGGTTATTGTTGAACTATTGTAACCATCTGGTTAGCTGTGTGTATGGGTGAATGGGAGAGAGAGGGGAAAAAGTGAGAGCTAATTCTGAGTCCTGGTGAGTTGGCATAGTCATTAGAGCATCAGACAGAATACCTTGCAGCGTTTGTTCCGATTCTCTGCACTCTGCTCAAAACCTGCTGAGGTGATCTTTGCCAATCATCCTTTCAGTTTGCTAAAAAAAAAAAAAATAGGTACCATCCAAGGACTGTGGACTAGCAGAACTGTAAGAATGTCAAACTGGTTGCTTTGCAGTATTTTTTCCAGCTCTTTGCATCCTTTATTCAAATCTTGCTGTGACCAATTTGAATGGTAGATTTAATCCATCTTGATTTAATCCATTTGGCACTTAGATGCTTTAGTAGAATCCCCTTTCTTGCAGGCATTCTGGCCAGATCTCACTCTTCTCCCTCTTATCATAGTGCCATAGCAAATTCAGAGTGACTCACAAAATTGTTGGATGTGCCTAGGAAGCTAATTTTCTCACCTCCATTAATCTGTTGCTCTGTGCAAGTATAACAAGTACACTGTGCATGTGTAGCTGTTTTTTACACACACATTTGGTTGGGGTAATTTGATACATGATCTGAATCTATGCATGTTCTCAGACATGTAACATTCACTTCCAAAACTAATAGCTTCTGATGAGGACTTGTGGGATCTTGTGTGGGTGTCTATATATATTTCTGTTCCTGCTCTCTCTCTCTCTCTCTCTCTCTCTCTCTCTCCCCTCTCTCTCTCTCTCTCTCAAATTCTCTGTCTTTCCAACTGCATGTCTTTATGACTATCTGTCTTAGCCGACTATCTGTCTTAGCCGACTATCTGTCTCCTTGCTATTTGTATCTGTCTATCCATCAATATGTCTGCCTATCTATCTGTTTGTCTGTTTATATTTATATATCCATCCATCTATATGTATATCTGTCTGCCTATTAAAACTACTCTACTCATTATAGTAGACTAAGATTTGTTATGCTTCTCGCATTAGTCTTGCTGTGCATTTAATGATTTGCTTGTAATCATTTGTAACTGCATACATCCCTATATGTATGATTCTTCATGGTCAGAGACATTGAAATTACCGTTCCCCTATCCATTAGAGATATAACATCCTAGTCCTCATCTTTCAACTGACACAATCACTATACATATAGTGACACAATTACTATACATATCAATAAAACACTGTTGCACTATGGGTAAGGGCCCTTTCAGTCATGAATGACTATGGGACTGCACCGAGAAAGTTCCCTTTCAAAGCACAAGTCTGGGCAAGGTTGTGAAGGTTCCTGGCTTAGTGGTTAGAGTATTGGGTTCATGATCATGAGGTAGTGGGTTCAATTCCTGAACCGGGCTGTATATTGTGTTCTTGAGCAAGGCACTTTATTTCACATTGCTCCAGTTCACTCAGCTCTAGAATGAGCTTTGACATTACTGGTGCTAAGCTGTATCAGCCTTTGCTTTTCCCTTAGATAACATTGGTGGTATGGAGAGGGGTGGCTGGTATGCATGGGTGAATGCTGGTCTTCCACAAACAACTTTGCCCAGACTTATGCCTCGGAGAGTAACTTTCTAGGTGCAATCCCATAGGTATTCATGACCAAAGGGGTCTTTACCCTTACCCTTGTAGTATACTCTCCTTAGACATGAACAACACATAACTCAGCACCTTAGATTCATTACAAGTGCTGAACTCCAGGATTTCTGCTTGTTGTTTAACCCCAGGGCAGGCCTATTTAAGCAGAACCTACGGTCATAGACAATCAAATCCTGATCATATTTCATGGTAACTTCATGTATACAGTTGTTCCTGAAACCGCTTTCTTTTCAGGATAAGGAAATATTTTAGTTCTGATCTGTTGCTGACAGTTTACAAACTTAGTGTAACCTCTATAAATATATTACCTACTATTTGGCTGATTGGCAAAGGCTTATAACTCTTGGATGGTTTGAACTGTTGTGGATGCTGCTTTTTCTTCCTCTACTTCATATTAATATAATGATTCTGTCTATCTATCTATCCATAGTTCAGCAATTCTCTCTTTATGTCTAACCATACATCTAATCTATCTCATCAGCATTAACTCATATCCGAGTAGTTAATCTGCAGTGAGTGATTGAGCCTCTTCATCTTGATGGGTATGATGGGTGCTGGTATCTAAGGTGGCTGTTCTGGCAAAGAGTGGTATAGAAGAGCTGGGGGAAGGAGTGGGGTAAGGAAGTGCAAGTCACTCTTTGCGTCTTTGATGGCTGATCTCTGCCTCTTGACAGCTTTATTTCCATCTGGTCCATTCCCTCAATGATGACATGCCGCCTCATTGGACAGTTCTTGGCAATTGTCTCACAGGTATTTAGGTCAATGGGGCAGCAAAGAAAAGTGGCCTTGAGCTGGTCAAGAGCACTACTATTTTTCCATCTATGTCTCCATCCTTTTGTCTATCTGTCCATCCATCAATCCATCACAACCACTGGCTTTCAGGTTTTCTGTTATTTCTCTTTGCCTCACGTTTCACCATTACAATGATCTCCACTTCTGGACAACCAAACTGCTCATCAATCGCCCCCAATCCTACCCAGTATACCCACCTATCAACTTATCACCCCTAGTGTATCTTACCACCTATATTAGATTCCAAATTAAAAATTTTATACAAGAAGCCCTCGCCAGAACTACAAAAATCACCTCCTCACGCATGCTTTTCCTTCAGAGCTAGGCTTTACGCAAGACCAAGCTGAACATCAACAGTATTGATTTCATCACTCTTGGAGGACTTGCATTGTTATGAGTGCTACTCTCTTACTAAATATCAATCTATCTGTACGTTTTATCAATCAGTCATCTGACTATCCAGCCATTCTTTTTGTTTCATCATCTGTATATCTATCCATCTTTCTCTCTACTTCCTCTTTGTCTGTCTATCCATCCATTTGCCTATCTGTCTATCCAACCATCCATCCAGTTATTCATCTGTCTGTCTACCTGTCCAGCCATCCATGCTTCTGTCTTCTTGTCCCTCCATCCATCTCTATATGCCTATCAGTATACCTGTCTGTTTTGCCATCCATCTGTCTGCCCATCCAATCCATTCATTTATCCACCTGCCTGTCTCTCCAGTCATCTGATCATTCATCCATCCATCCTGCATATCTATCTGTCTGTATCTGTCTTTACATCATCATCATTTAATGTCTGCTTTCCATGCTAGCATGGGTTGGATGATTTGACTGAGGACTGGTGAACCAGAAAGCTGCACCAGACTCCAATCTGATCTGGCAGAGTTTCTACAGCTGGATGCCCTTCCTAATGCCAACCACTCTGAGAGTGTAGTGGTGCTTTTACTTGCCACCGGCATGAGGGCCAGTTAGGCAGTACTGGCAATGGCCACACTCAAATGGTGTTTTTTATGTGCCACCTGCACATGAGCTAGTCCAGCAGCACTGGCAACGACCTCGCTCATATGTTTTTTCACGTGCCACCGGCACAAGTGCCAGTAAGGGTGGGGTGGTTCATCAGGAGAAATGGTGTTTCTACTTCATGCTAAGTGGTAGGATGGACTTTAACACAGAACACAAAGAGCTTGATCAAATACTGTAATATTTTCTCCCAAATAGATGGAGAGACAAATGAATGGATAGATGGAGATGGCAAGCCAGAGTACTGCACTGAATACCAACAACTCCTTTGGCATGGTTTCTATAACTGCATTCCTTTCTTAATGCCAACCACTTTACAGAATGTTCTGCGTGCTTTTTACTTGGCACCAGCACCAGTGAGGTCACCAAATAACTTGCAAGACTATCTCTTCAACTGAGGAAGTAGTAACATTGCAGGAGGTGTATCAGTATCAATTTGAATTTGTTTCATGGTATTATGCTTTATTATGTTATTATGATCTTGAAAACAGCATATAGCACTACTCAACTCAATGTATCTAATTGACAAACAGGTGTTTCTACTTCATGCTAAGTGGTAGGATGGACTTTAACACAGAACACAAAGAGCTTGATCAAATACTGTAATATTTTCTCCCAAAACACCAACTTCGCTGAACTGCTAAGTCTTGATGGTGTTAACAAACCTGTACCAGTTACCAAGCAGTAAGGCACACACAACAGGTTTCTGTGCAGTTTCCATTTCTTAAATTCTCTCATGAGGCAATGGTCAGCCTGTGTCTATGGTAGAAGACATTTGCCTAAGGTCTTGTGCACTGGAACTGAACCTGAAACTGCATAGTTTTGCAGCAAGCGTCTTAATCACAATCACAGGTTTCTTGATATATTTAACGAGGCATAAATTATTAAAGATTTTCTTTAATTTGATATTTTATAAAAAGCTCAGTTCAGAATATTACTGTTGGAATTACTGTTGTAGCAAAGTTTTAAGTGTCTTTTTCTCTTTCCTGTAGCATATAGTCACTACTTAACATCTCTGTTGTTAAGCCATATTTGTTCTGACCATCTGCATTATGGGTTCAAATCACAGTGAGGTCAACATTGCCTTTCATTGATAAAATAAAACACCAGCCAAGTACTGGAGTTGATGTAACTGTTCTGAGTTCAAATTCCGCCAAGGTACACTTTGCCTTTCATCTTTTTGGGGTCAATAAAAATAAGTACCAGTCAAACATTGAGATCAATGTAATCAACTATTCCCCCTCCTCTAAAATTTCAGTAGACAGGATTATTATTATTATTGTTAAGGTGGCAAGCTGGCAGAATCGTTAGCACGCCTGGCAAAATGCTTCATGGCATTTCATCATCACATTCTGAGTTCAAATTCTACCAAGGTCAACTTTACCTTTCATCCTTTCAGGGTTGATAAAATAAGTACCAGTTGAAACTAGGGTTGATGTAATCAACTTACCCCCTCTCTGAACTTGCTGGCCTTGTGCCAAAATTTGAAACCATTATTATTAAGGCATCAAGCTGGCAGAATCGTTAGCACACTGGGAAAATGCTTTGTGGCATTTTGTCCGTCTTCATGTTCCGAGTTCAAATTCCGCTGAGGTCGACTTTACCTTTCATCCTTTTTGGGATCAATGAAATAAGTACCAGTTGAACCCTGGCGTCATTGTAATCGACAAACCTTTACCCCCAAATTTCAGGCCTTGTGCCTTGTAGTAGAAAGGATTATTATTATTAAAGTGGCAAATTGGTAGAATTGTTGGAGTCAGACGAAATGCTTTGATATTTCTTCTGCCCCTTTACACATAGTTCAAATCCTGCGCAGGTCAACTCTGCCTTTCTTCTTTTCAGAATTGATAAAATAAAGTACCTGTCAAATGCTTAGTTGAGTTCTATTCATTCTCATTTGTTTTGCATCTGTTTTTCCTTGCTAGCATGGGGTAGATGACTACATGTTACTGACACATTGTTTTACTAGATACACTTCCTATTACAAGCTGCTAACTGTTTTTTTTTTTTTTTCAAATAAGGGAGTTTCTCTCCTCATCTTTGGAAGGGAAGAAATGGTGGACAGTTCATGGAAAGGAACTATCTGCAATGTCTTTATCTGTACACATAGATATAAGAATATACAATGGTCTTCTTTCAGTTTCCATCGGCCAGATCTGCTCACAAGGCAGATATACATAGATACATGCATCCATTTATATATAGATGTATGAATGTGTGTATATATATGTATGCATGTATGGATAGATGCACATACATATGTGTATACATGCATGCATATGTATGCCCATGTATATATGCCTGTATGCATGTTATGTGTTTGGAGCCTGGTGTTGCCATCCGGTTTCACCAGTCCTCAGTCAAGTCGTCCAACCCATGCTAGCATGGAAAGCGGACGTTAAACGAACGATGATATATATATATAAGCACTGTTGTAGGCCAAAAACTTTTTTGATTACTCTTCCTTAATTACTACCTTAGTTATTCTTTACTTTGTCAGTTTGTACATGTCTGAATCATTGTTAATGTTTTTTGCAATGGCATCCATCCAGCTTCTCCACTACTATTCACGGGAGGGTTCTAGGGGTAGGGTCCTCCATAGGGTCCTATCAAAAGCAACTGTCATTACACTTTTTGGCTGGATTCCCAGGTGCAACCAACTTAGAATATGGATATTATCCAACCATCTCATTCTTGGTCTACCTCTACATTTCCTGTTGGATGGATTGGCTTGAAGAATTTGTCTTGTGATTCTTTCCTATGACATTCTAATCACATTTCTGTAGTACCAGAGCTGTGACCTCTCGATGTGGGGAAGTAGTAGCTTGACCTGGAGAGACTCCCTGATCTCTGAGCTGTGCACCTTGTCAAGGAATGTTGTTCCAGAGATCCTTCAGAGGAGCCCCATTTTGGCTGCTTGTAATTGTGGTTGTACTCTTTTTGGTCATTACCAAACATTCATGACCTTAGGTAGCATAAACAATATAAATAATGTGGTACTCTAATTATGCAATTCCTGTTGTGGACTCTGACTACCAAGAACCTATTGCCACCCTGCTGCACTAGCCACCATGTTAATGGTTGCCATAGAACTTATGGAAAGAACAATAACAGCAGTTGTAAACTTTGCTTTTAATTTTCACACACACACACACACACACTGATAGTGTTTGACAAATGTCACTAAATACACACACACACATATATGGTCATAATTCTGCTGCTTATGTTGAATTAAAACAAAAATAAACATTTCCTTTCACCAGTGAACTGTAAAATCATTCTCTTTGCCTATACTATATAAATCAGTGCACAAAAAACAAACAAAACAAAAAAATGATGCTACCACACCCAGTATGTAATCAAGTTGACCTATTTTGTGCACTGTGCATAATTTTTTTTTCTTTTTTTTTTTTGCATTCATCCAGGCAAACTTGTCATAGTGTACGTTTAAAAATGGTTGCTATCAAAATGATGGCAAATCTAATGATGATGATAAGTTGGTGCAGAGAAAAGAAATAAGGAAAACATTAGGTTTCATATTATATTTGATACTTACTCCTTCTTAGCACCAGTTTTAACACAATTAATGTTTTTTTACTTGTTTCAATCATTAGACTATGGCCATGCAAGGGTATTGCTTTAGGTTTAGTCCAGTCATGGGCAAACTGTAGCCTGCAACACTTTCTGAAAGGCGTGCCTTTTGAAAAATTACTTTGAACTTTTATAATAGTGCAACTCATTTGATGATGAGTCATGTCTCATGTAGCTCACTTCTTGTAAAAAAAAGTTGCTCATACTTAGTATAATCAATGAAATCAACCTCAGTACATAAGCCCTGGTACTTTATTGGTCTCTTTATGCTGAACTACTAAGTGTTGACAATGTTAACAAACCAATACTAGTTGCCAAGCAGTAAGACATACACAAACACACACAACAGGTTTCTGTGCAGTTTCCATTTCTTAATAAATTTACTCACAAGGCATTGGTCAGCTTGAGTCTATGGTAGAAGACATTTGCCTGAGATCTTGTGCACTGGGACTGAACCTGAAACTGCATAGTTTTGCAGCAAACTACTTAATCACACAATCACAGGTTTCTTGATATATTTAACAAGGCATAAATTGTTAAGGATTTTCTTCATCTTGATATTTTATAAAAAGCTCAGTTCAGAGTAATATACTGTTGGAATTGGAAACATTATTATTACTGTAGCAGAGTGTAAGTACGTTCTTCTCTTTCCTGTAACATATATGGCCACTATTCATATCTCTGTTGTTTAGCAAATGAAAACTGAACTGCCCTTTTAGATAGAATGCCACTCTACTTCTTCACCACTTCTTTAAAAACATTGTACTGTTGACAAATGAAATGAGACATGTACAGTTTAAGTGCTTTGCCAAGCCAAAAAAAAACAAAAAACAATAAAATATTACTTTAAATCTAAACTCCAGATTTATTTTATCTTAACATATTTTAATAAGTTGGCAAAAAAAAAAAAATGGAATTTGATTGTTTTACTTCCATTTTTTCCATACTAGCATGGTATAAAGCGATACTTTTGGGCAGACTCAAAATGTTTGTAAACTTGTTTTTGTTTTTAACTTACATGAGAATGGTCCATTATTGCAAATAATTGGATTGGGGGTAGCTTAGGCTTCAGGCTGGTGATGGAAAGTAAACCATGTAAATCAATATGACTCACTCTGGGAAGTTTTGGTGAACCAAACAACTGTTATCTGAAATCTAGTAATAAACAAAGAACTAGAAAGAGAGTTTCAGAGATGAATATTAATTATATTGAGTCATCCCATAAATAATGCGGTTTTTTTTTTTTATACTTCTTTTATTTTTCAAAATTAAGATAAACAAAGTTCTTTTTTAATCTAAAATATACTCTCCTTAATACTCTGCTATTTATCTATTAAACTTGCAAGGCCCCTCTTCCAAAATTCACTTGTCCGTGATGAAAAATACTCCTCCAGTACTGTTCTGTCATCGTTTACAGAAAATTCATATTTTTTCCGCCCAAATGATTTTGAAGACTGCGTAATAAATGATAATCAGATGGGGCAATGTCCGG
>NC_068983.1:16419670-16419898 GCF_001194135.2 Octopus bimaculoides | reverse complement strand
GTGTGTGAAGAACTTCTTTAAACTGGGGTGCCAGTGTTTCTCTTTTCCCTACCCACTCTCTTCAGCGTTTGACAATTTTTATAGAGAATCCATTTCTCATCACCAGTCACTATTCAGTCCCCAAAAAGGTACATTCGTGAGACGTGACAGAAAAGAAAAGCACGCATTCACTCTCTGTGCATAGCCACCTGGTTCGCCAGTCCTCAGTCAAATCGTCCAACCCATGCT
>NC_068983.1:16419295-16419660 GCF_001194135.2 Octopus bimaculoides | reverse complement strand
TCCTCGCTGTATGTGGCTGAGCATTATCCTGATGGAAGAACCCCTTTCATCTTGAAACCAAAGATAGTTGGATTTTCTTCTAGTGCTGACTTAAGCCGGTCAAGCTGTTCACAATAGACCTCCTTTGTTATCATTTGGTTTGGGTTTAAAAGTTCAAAGTGGACTAAACCTGTTATATCCCACCAATCAGATAACAACGCCTTATGTGTGTGAAGAACTTCTTTAAACTGGGGTGCCAGTGTTTCTCTTTTCCCTACCCACTCTCTTCAGCGTTTGACATTTTTATAGAGAATCCATTTCTCATCACCAGTCACTATTCAGTCCCCAAAAAGGTACATTCGTGAGACGTGACAGAAAAGAAAAGC
>NC_068983.1:16413944-16419271 GCF_001194135.2 Octopus bimaculoides | reverse complement strand
CACCTGGTTCGCCAGTCCTCAGTCAAATCGTCCAACCCATGCTAGCATGGAAAGCAGACGTTAAACGATGATGATGATGATGATGATGATGATGATGATGAAGGGAAAGAAGCGATACCTGTGACATTTCCAGGACCTCCAAAACTGATTAGCTTAATACCCTTACTGTTCTGTTTGTTTGTAAGTTTTAAATTCTGCAGGTTAGTGTTTGGGGTGAAAATTGTGCAGCAGGGAACACAAAAATATCTTAGTTATAGTAGAAACATTTTATGGTCTGTTAATTATTGTTAATTTCTTGGATTTAGATTTTCTTAAGGGTGTGGTGTGCATTCATATTTGTTTTCCAACAGCTTGGGTTTATATTTTTCTGTGTAATTTAACCCTTTAGCATTCAGATTTTTCTGTCAAATGTAAAGCTTATTTATTCACATTATTTTAAATTAATCATGCATTATCATGTAGCTTTGAGAGATCAATGATGTGACTGTTTCATTTTTAAAATGACATTGTAGGGTAGGTGTGAGAGGTCAGATCTGGTTGGCTTGAACATAAAACAGATAAAATATTTGGGGGCTGAATATGGCTGGTTTAAATGCTAAAGGGTTATAGAGAACTGCAAGTATTTTACATTTGATGGAAAAAGTATTGGCCTCACTCTGTGTGTATGAGTAATCTTGTATTCAGTATTGTTTCCAAATGAATTTTCTGTGTGAAAGTTGTAGTATTCCGGTCCTTACAGTAGATTGTAATCTCAGATTAAATGAGACCAGTATTAAGCTAGAGTGCTATGACATATTGAGGTGACTGGGGTACTGTTTAAAGTACCCTCAAGGTAAGTGCTGCTGCAACATAGATTTATGGCCTTGTGGAAGTTTAATATAATGAAGTAATAAAATAATAAACTTCTGAAAGTTCTAAAAGCTAAAAAAAAAAGTGTTTCAGAGATGGAAATTTATGACTTTAAGGTGTGGTTCAACCATTGCTTAACTCTTTTGATATTGATGCTTCTTTGATACAAAACTGTTTCAAGGTATTATCACCATCATTTAACATCCACTTTGCCATGCTTGCATGGGTCAGGTGGAATCTGTTGAGGCCAATTTTTCCATGGCTAGATACCCTTCCTGTCACTTGAGATCAATTGTTATCTGTTTATTAAAGGGATTTTTTATTCTATGTCCTCACAAGAAGCAGTTCCAACAGGATAGGTTGCTGCTTTTTGGAAACTTTAATATGACCACACTGTTTAAACTGGCCATGTGTGACCTAAATATTCTGCCTGTTTTGTGTCAAAAACTGGTCAGATCTAGTCTCTCACATCAACCCTACAGTGTCATTCTTATAGTAAACAACTGCAACATTGAAATCTCGAGGCTACAAGATAATACATGATTAATTCAGAACAATGTGAATAAATAAGCATTACATTTGACGGAGTAATCTGAATGCTAAAGGGTGAAACAGTATCAAGCAAAGACATGCAAAATGTAAAGTCATGCACATGCCCACATGCATCCACACACATACACACTCTCTCTCTCTCTCTCTATACCTACTTCCTTCTTCCCTCCCCTCCCATTCCCGTCTCCCTCCTAACTTCTCCCCCCACCCCTCTCTGAGAAAGAGAAAGAAGTCACTATTCTGTTTGTAAATTGCCAAAATTCCATGGGATTGGTGTTTTTTTTTATGGTTTTTGAAGTGTTAAAGTAAATGAGTGATAAATACTATTTCTGCTTCTAATGGGAAACTATATCACTCACCACATCTACTACTTTGAATGAGGCAAGCTGAAGAGAAAGCCCCTTTGTGGTTGCTTGGCCTGCTAGAAATAGCTACATCTGCCCTTCCATCTTCACTCACTATTCCTGGGAGAGTCATGGAGGTAGAGTGCTCTCCATAGGGTCCTATCAGAAACAACCATCATTACACTTTCAGCTGATTCCAAGCATGACCAACTGAGACCATGGATATTATCCAACCATCTCATTCTTGGTCTATCCTCAGGTCTTCTGCTGGTTGGCTTGGCTTGAAGAATCCATCTTGTGATTCTTTCCTGCGACATTTGAATCATGTCTCTAGTACCAGAGCTGTGTCTTCTCTATGCAGAGAAGCAGTGGCTCTACCTGGAGAGACTCTCCGATCTCTAGGTTATGCACCATATCGAGTAACATTACTCCAGTTCTTAAATTACCTGCTCCTGCTTTAAAAAAATGTAAGATATCTACATTGAATAATTTCTTTTACTTCATTTCTTTGGAATTTGCAATAGCTATTAGAATTTTCCAAAGCTCAGACTAAGTCTATCCTTTCTAAAGTTTGGAATCATCTGTAACAGTGAATTAGATTGTTCAGTTCAAAATTGTGCATAATCGTCAACCATAGGTAAATCATGAATCATTTTGAGGTATTTGTCAAGTCCTGGATTTTGAATGCATTGATAAGGAATGCTTTCAGCTTCCATGATTTTTCTTGGCATGATACTCTGAGATACAGTTTGCCTCAATAAAAGACAGGATGATCACAGGTGGAACCATTTTTTTTTTTTTTTTTCATCATTGGTCTGCTCTATCTGAGCTGACACAGAACTAGAGAATGATGGTTTAATTTGAAGAAATTTCAGCTATTGAGAGCTAATTGTTCTCGGTCACAGATTCAGTGCAGTCAGTGCTACCTTAAGGCATGGACAGACTGGCCAGTTGCATATGGTTCTCATGGATGTAGGGGCCCATTTTTAATTTGTATATGCTGTGGTTCTATAGAGACCCTAGTGTATTGCTTTGCTTGGGTGTCTATAATGCCAGAATCTGATCCCGAATGCAGTGCTGGTAGTGATAGAGGAAAAGCTGGCTGGTTTGATATTTCATTTGAAATGAAGGGGTTATTGTAGAATCTAATATTTGAAGTCTTGTCATTTGCTGTGGAAGAGGAAAGAAGAATGTCTAAAATAAAACGTGGTTTTTATTCCCCCACAACTCAGGCTTATACAAGCATTTCTGTGGTCAAAGGCATTTTAGCTGTGACTATTCTACCATAAGAACTCGTGTATTTATGATTACATCATTAGTATGTTCTTTTTTTAACTGATCTTTTTTTCAAAATGAGGTGTGATTTAAAGAAAAAATTGGCTGACTTTTTGGCAAACAATGTGGAGATTCCCCTATTCACCCAGTAAAACAAATAAGTGGTGTTGCTTGGACAGGAGGCAAGTTAATCTTGTATTGGCTAAGTATTACTTGCGAGTACTGTCCATTCTTGGCTTTATAATAATCTTTTAGGTTCAGTTTATGCATCACCAACCAGCCAACCACCTGAATGCTTATTAAATCTTAATGGTCCACAGTTTATTTTGCTATTGGAAAAAAACAAAAATCATTTCTTCTAGTGAACCTCATCGCTAGTTACCAATATTGTTGCATTAGACAGACGCAGTATGTGTCTATATGTGTATGTGTGGAGAGGAGAACTGGATTTGTAACGGGGGGGAAGGGATTCTCCTTCTCACATTGGAATTGTTTAACATCTTGATGTTGAAGTGTACTTCTGCCTCTCTCTCTCTACTTTGTTATCGTCACCACAACCACTACCCGCTACCACAAAAACAACAACTATAAAATACCGTCAGCATTTCAGATTTTTATTTGTGTGTATTTTTACTAACTCTAATGTCGTTCCAGTCTTATAGATTCGTGACAATTCTCTCAGCTTCGCCACACTTCAATCGTGACTCCTCCAATGATTCTTACAATACACGGCGCTACACGGACTGCCATCCCTTCTTTCCTGCCCTTCTTTTTCAACATCCCCTGTTTTTTTTTGTTTTTGTCTTCATCATCATCATCGTTGTTGTTATTATTATTGCCATTAGTTTTTATTGTTTGTTGCTTTCGTTAGATTTTTCTCCACCGCTGTCCTCCTTGCCAAAACTGCCGTTTCGGCGAGAGGAGAAAAAAAATCCTCAACCGATTCAATATAAAAATGTTCTCACGAAGCTCTCTCTCTCTCTCTCTCCTGATCATATACCTTTCTTTTTTTCTTTCTTTTTCTTTTTTTTAATGTTTTCTTGCGTGTGTGTGTGTGTGTGTGTGTGTGTGTGTGTTATTTTTCCTTTCTCTTCATTTCTTTCATTCTTTTTCCCTCTTGCTATTTTCAGCGTGTCATTTTAATTTGGTCTTTAAGCACGTAGTATGAAGTGCTAAGGTTAAACTGGGGCCCCCAGTTACCCGCCACCACTACACACGTCCCCTTCACCACGTTTACATACACACACATGCTGACAAACACAAAGACGATTATATATATATATATATATATATATAACACGTACGCACACAAAACGAGTCCTTTTTCGCTCTGACGCACACGCACATACTAGCATGTACATGCACGTACTCGATCTCGCTCTCTCTCTCTCTCACTCACACACACCCAAACGAGTTCTTGTTCTCAAACATTCCCGTACACAAACATGTACATGCACGCCAATAGACATGTACACTCATGCACACAAACACTTCAAAACTGTTTGCATTCTCTGCCGCACGTACACGCACACACATTATCAAGCAAACCAGTCCACACACACACACACACACACAAAACTACGTCATTTCTAAGCCTCTTTATATAAACACAAACATACACGCACGCACGCACGCACAGACACAAGCACAGACGCTCCTTCCTAACCATACACGCCCAATCTTACGTGATACCATGATCACACTGAAGCATTACTTGCTTCTTGCTTCTTTTCGTTTTTCCTCAACTCTCTTCTCGTTATTTTCGTTTCTTTTTACTTTTGTATCTTATCTCTCTCTTTCTCTTTCCCTGCTACTTCCACTCTCGCTCTCTCTCTCTCTCTCTTCTCTTTTCTCACATCTCTTTCATGTATGTTTCTTGCAATTGAGCTCGGTTCCCCCCTTTCTCTCCACTCATTCTTTCGCTATGTATTTCTCTCTCTGTCTCTCTCTGTCTGTCTGTCTTTCTCTACACACACCACCACCACCACCACCACCACAATCACTTTTTTTCTCCCGTTCTATTCATGCATTCCTTCATACTCTATATACCCACACTCTCTCACTTTTTCCTTTTCACACACCTTCGTTCTGTCCACTGCTCTCTCTCTCTGTCTCGGTCTCTGTCTCTCTCTCTCTCTGTGTCTGTCTCTCTGTCTGTCTCTCTGTCTGTCTCTCTCTCTCTGTCTCTCTTTCTCTCTATTATATCATGTACCCTATTCTCTTATCACCGTTTCTCCCCCCCCCACTAATTCTCTCTCTCTCTTTCTCTCTCTATCTCTCTCTCTTTCTCTCTCTATCTCTCTCTCT
>NC_068983.1:16406920-16413757 GCF_001194135.2 Octopus bimaculoides | reverse complement strand
CTCTCTCTCTCTCTCTCTCTCTCTCTCTCTCTCTCTCTCTCTCTCTCTCTCTCTCTCTCTCTCTCTCTCTCTCTCTCTCTCTCTCTCTCTCTCTCTCTCTCTCTCTCTCTCCTGTCCTTCCTACAGCTCCTTTTCCTTTACAATCTAAATTCATCGCTACATGCTCTGTCTCTCATTCTTCACACATTCATTCTCCTTTTTCTCTCATTTTCATGTTTTTTTTCCCTCCCTATTTAACACTCCAGCATGGACAAGTCGTGATATCTAAAAACAAACTAAACATCCCCCACATAACTACGCGCGTACACACACAATCTCTCTCCCTAGCTCTCTTTCTGTCTCTCCCTATCTCTCTTTCTGTCTGTCTGTCTCTCTGTCTGTCTCTCTCTCTCTCTCTCATCCTTGTCTCTTAATACCTTTCTTCTTCTTCCTACATCTTTTCTCTGCACGTTCTTTCTTCCCCCTAAACGTTCTCTCCTTTCTCTGCCTCTCCTTACTCGTTCTCTCTCCCCTCACTCCCTCTCTCTCTCTACTTCTTTATACACATTCACTCTCGTTCTCTCTCACTTGTTAATTATTTCACCCTCTATATATTTACGTTTTCATTTAGTTTCTTTTTCTTTTATTCATCATTCTCTAATTATCTCTTTCCTATCTTCCATCTCTTACCCTTTTACATGCATCTCTCTCTCTCTCTCTCTCTCGCTCTATCCTACCCTCTCCCTCTCGCTCTATCCTACCCTCTCCAACTTCCTCTTTCACTTCGGCCTATTCTAAACCCAATATCTCTACCTCCGTTTCTCGTGTACACTCTTCCCCTCTCTTTTCCACCTGTCCTACCTTTCTTCATACTCTATCTCACTCGCTACCCTCTTTCTATCTGCACCACCTCCTCTCTCTTTCTCCTATCTGTCCCACTCATCCTCTCCTGCCTCTTGATTCCCCTCTTCTTCTTCTATATTCTATTACACACCACGACCATTAACTGCCAGCTCCACCAAGCCTATGTGCCCAGCGTGTGCACGTTTGCGTGCATGCACATTGTGTGTGTATATGAATGTATATATGTTGCACAATCTTATCAATTTAGTGGTTTCTGCACAGTCACTAGCTTGCCACTAGCTGCTTTTTTTCTCTTTCACTTTTTGGTTAGTATTAGTACGATACTAGAGTTGTTGGTTTGAGAGAGGTAAAAGTCTACTAGTAACAGTATCTTACCTTCTGACTGTTTAGCATGACTGATGAAACTCCACCGTTCATGCCTGATCATAAGGCTACCTCTCCCCCCCCTCTCTCTCTCTCTCTCTCTCGTGTGTGTGTGAGAGAGAGAGAGAGAGTGCATACATTCATGTGTGTGTGTGTGTTATGTTTGCATAGGTGAATATGTTTTTCGGTTCATTTTAATGTTTTTGACATCGTTGCTAAGGCCAAGCTGGAGTACCACTTTTGGTATGCGTATGTGCATGTATGTACGTGTGTCTACAAGTGTGAGTGTCTGTATCAGAATGTATGTGTATACAGACTTGCATTAGAGAAAGAGAGAATGTGTGTGTGTATTGTATGTGTAGCTCTAGTTAATAAATAGCATTAACTGAAAGAGAATTGTACTAAATGACTGGAATTTTCCTCTTAAGTGGAGAAAGAAAACAAAAACCTAACAGTAATTATTACTGACACTAAAAAAAGAAAAATCAATGAGATAATTTCAAGGAATTAATAATTTCACAAAATTTATTTACATGTTTAGAGGAAAAGCGAATTTCTTTTTTTAATAAAAAGGGACCAGTATGGGCATATTTCAGTCATATTAAAACCTCATCAGCCTAATTGACGTAAGACTCTGTTCAGCTGAGAAGAGTTGATATTCTGGTTTCAGTACAATTGCATGCTAGCGTGGTCACGTGCTTATTTTGGGGTGGCCAAAACCTTTTGAGTGGATTTGGTTGTCAGAAATTGAAAAAAAAAGCTTGTCATTTTTATATATAGGTGCATGTATGGCTATATAGTTTAGGAGCTTTGCTACCTATCCATGTGGTCTCAGGTCAGGCCACTACGTGGCATCTCGGACAAGTATCTGCTACTATAGCTTTGAGCTGACCAAAGCCTTGAGGGTGGATTTGATAGATGGAATCTAGAAGAAGCCTGTCACGCATGTATGTGTGTGTGTGTGAGTATGTCTTGTCTTGACATTATGTGATGGTTGCAAACAACCATCACCGTCATACAAGCAATGTTGTTTGTTTCTAGTTTTCCATTATAAAATGGGGAATATTACCTTACCTGGAAACAGATGAGATTGGCAACAGGAAGAGCATTCTGCCTATACAAAATCTGCCTCGACAAAATTTCATCTGATTCATGCAATGCATGGAAAGTAGATAAATAATAGTGATGATTTAGCTCTCTAAATATACTGATAGAGTATGTATGTTGTGTGTTTAAAAAAACAGGTAAGAGTTAGCAACAGGGAGAGCATCTAACTGTAATATACTTGTTTATCTCATACCACCATGGAAAAATGGATGTGAAAATGAACAAAGTGGTACAAATACCCTTGTAAACAGTGAACCAATTTGAAACCAGTGGAAGAAAAAAATTGTACTGCCATTAATGATAATACTGCTCATTATTTAGTCTCCATCTGCTGTCTTCCTACAAACATGAGAGCTAAACTTCACTATAATGCATAAATCATAAATGACTATGCTGATGAAAAGAAAAAAAAATTTGAGTTGCTTGTGGGAAATATTCAAAGGTAAGCTAGGTAATGGATGAACTTCACCCAAAGTAGTCAAATCAGAATTTTTTTTTTTTTTAACTTTGGACTTTTTAACCATTTTACTGCAGAATTCAGATATATCCACTTAAAAATTTATTACCCTTAACTACAGAAAGGAGTTTTATATACCAGTCTCTTTGTTGAGGAATGTTATGTTATGTTTGAAACTAATTTTGTTGAGTTATGTCAAGTTTGTTGAGGCAACGTGACTTGCAGAAAATACCAGTTCTATTTTTTTGGAAGATATTAAACATCATTACAGGAATAACCATGAAATTTAATTTCACAGTTAAAAGGTTAACTTCTAGTTAAATCTTTGAAAGCTTTGATTTTGTATATCTCTTTGCAATTTTCAAAGTTTTTAGCTTGGAATTGTGCAAAATCAATCAGCAGCAGTGGGTAAATCTGGAATAATTTTGAATTATTTGTCAAATCTCACTTTCTGTAATGTATTAAATGAATGTTCTCAAGATTTCTGATTTCTTTTGGCAAGATTTTGGGATCTCTGATTTGGATGATTTTTTCTTTTGCAGGGGGTCTATGTAATTTTTGAACAACTGTTGTTCAGTTGGAAAATTCTGCAAAGTTTCCCTTTTCACTCATCATTGTAGGGAATCATGGGTTTTCTGTTTTTGCTTCATATTCAGTTCCAAGTTTTACAGGATTCTCTATACATATCTCTTCTTAATTCTGTCTATCAGATCTTCAGCTCTTTCAATTGCTTCCAATAATCTTTGCCTTCAAAGGAATAGCTTTTAAATGTTAGTAATCTTTTCACATTTCCAAGAATTGCTATATCTCTTTCTCTCTCTCTCTCTCTCATGTTGGGGAATATCAATATTGAGTTGTATTCAAAAATGGGGCAGCCATGCTTTGGTACAAGGTCAAAATTATGATTTGGTTTCTTGACCAAAAGATGCTTAGTATCCAACCAAATTTTTGGCTGGCCTTCTTTATAGCTCTTTCAGTGTCTCATTTGAAAGATGAACTTCTTCTATTTAATATACTTCGATCTTTCTAACCTTCAGTTTTTTTTTTTTTTTTTGGAATGGTAGACTTCAAAGCAAATGAAACTATAAATGATAGCACATAAATATTGGGTTTAAAAAATCCTTTGGCTAGGAATAGTTGTGGGCTACCCATGGAACTCAAACCCACATTTGTAAACACGAAAGGTGTTTCACCATTGAACCAAAACAAGCCTTTGAATTTCTCTGTTCATTTTTAGTAACTTTTTAATTCTTTCTTTATATATATATATATATATATATACATATATATATATATGTAGGTGCATGTGTATGTATATATATGTGATTGTTTGTGTGTATATATATATATATATATATATATATATATATATTCTTTTATTCTTTTACTTGTTTCAATCATTGGACTACAGCCATGCTGGAGTACCACCTTGAAGTTTTAGTTAAACAAATTGACCCTAGTACTTTTTTTTATGTCTGATACTTATTCTCTCAGCAAACAACACCGGTTGTGAAGTGATGCTGGGGTGGTGGGAACAAACAAACAAACAAACGTACACACACTTCTGTTGCCCAATTTATATCATTTGTACTCCAAATGTTGTTTATCCCTAGGTCAGTCCTGGTAAAGCCAAGCCATGATCAAACATGTTAATGTTGTGACCATCACATTTTGTTTTATGTCTTTGGCAACATTGTTCAATGAATCATTCTTGTTTTAAGACCCAACATAAATTGAAGTAGATTTGGTTGCTATTTGCACTAAGTTGGCTTATGTATATACATATATTATATACATACAACAGACTTCTGCACAACTACCATTCACTCACAAGGCATTGGTCAACCCAAGGCTGCAGTTAAAGACACTTGCCCAAGGTGCCATGCAGTGGGACTGAACTGAAAACTGCATGGTTGCAAAGGGAACTTCTTAACCACTCAACTGCGCTTATATATACATATATATATATATGTGTGTGTGTGTGTGTGTATATCATTTGTTCATTTAATGTCAGTTTGGGTTAGATGAGTTATTTGAGGCAAGGTTCTACAGCCAGGTGCTCTTACTGCTGCTAACCTTCATCTGTTTTCAGGTAAAAGATTTTTATATTCCAGAAGACTTTGATAGTGCAGAGCAACTGGCCATAAGGTCGGCATCAATAATCTTGTAATAGTTGGGATATGCTTTTACTTTTTTTTTTTTTTCGAGATCATGTTGGTTATTGCTGAGTTTATCTACTAAATTCAATTATTCTTTTGCCTTTCTGAGTCCTCTTTCAAAAATCTTCAAGATCAAACGTGTATGAGATATTGGTTGATAATTTTCTGCAATTCTTCTCAATTGAAATAATATTTGCCTTGAGGAGATACAGGAGTATTTTTGTGATATCCATTAGAAAAGAGATGGTAAAGGAATAACTGATTATCTTATGAACTTCGTTAGCTTACACGCCTTAAGATGTGGGCTCATAAGATGAGTGCCTGCATTACACCTTACAGTTTCATCAGTCTCAGTCATGAATTGTATATAAAAAAAATATGTGTGTGTGTGTGTTTCTAAATGTGATTTGTAGTGGTTTCATTAATTCATGTTTGCAGTATTTTAAAACTTCTATTGCTCAATTCATACTATTTATAATCTATGTGTTACTTAACCTCAGGTCTATCCTAGTAAAGCAAGACCCATTATCAAACATTTGTTTTTATGCCTTAGGCAACATTGTTCACTGAATCCCTTGTCTTTAAGATATGTATAATTTGAAGTCAGTCTGGCTGCTATTTCTATTAAGTTGGCTCATGTTGCTAAAAGAATTAAAGTTGCTGCTATAATTAACTCTTTCCACTTGAAAGTTATCTGCTACCTCTCTTTCTTCTAGCTGCCCACACTATATTTCAGTAGGTACTTTGTCCAGTAATTCCAAGAACTTCTCCACCTACATTTCTTTCACTAGATATACATACATCTACAATAATAACAGTACACTGGTTCATTCTAAATATTAACCTAACTTTACAGTTTTATACGCCTTGCTGCCAGTCAAACAATATCCATTCTTGAATAATCATGTTGTAAACATTCATAAATATGCATATGTAAATAGATACCTTCTTTCTACACGTTCATTAGTTATCTGTTGATATGTGTACATTTGTGTGTCTGTGTGTGAGAGCATATAATTAGATTTGTTCAGTTTTTTCTTTAACCAACAAATATCAAATTAGGCCACCAGGTTATAAGAAAGATATGAATAAATAAGAATGCAAGGTCTGATTAAATGGACATGTTTTTAGCACACCTATGCACTTACATGTGAGGATGTGAGGCCTACACACAACGTCATTGGATTCATGATCATTAGGTTGTGGATTCAATTCTCAGTCCAGGTGGTGTGTTGTGTCCTGGAGTAAAGTGCTTCATGAAATGAAGTGGGCTTACTTAACCCTTTAGCATTCAGATTAATTTGCCAAAAGTAATCCTTATTTATTCACATTAAAAAAAATTTATCTGATATTATTTTGTAGCTTCAAGATAGGAAAGATGTAATTGCTTATTTTTAGAATGACATTGTAGGGTAGGTGTGAGAGGCTGGTTCTGGCCAGTTTGAGCATAAAATGTGTAGAATATCTGGGCCGGATACAGCCGGTTTAAACACTAAAGGGTTAAGGCTACAATACCCCAACCTGAGGCTGTGGTAGAAAACATTCTAGGCAAGTCTCTTATTACTGTCCAATATAATATTTTCATTGTTGTAATGTTGCATGTTTGATATACTTGTGTCATGTGACTATCTGGAATCTGGACCCAGAGTAAAGTGAAGCTGACCTATAGAATAGCATTGTGATAAGTATTCCAAAAATACAAACCTAGTTGGTAAACTGCTGCAGAGAAAAAACTTGTACCTTTCACAAATGACCATTTTCAGATGTTTCTACAACCTTGGTTTTGAATCCTACAAATCTGTTAGCATGTTACAAAAATTGAATGTAATTGCTCTCTCTCACTCTCTCTCTCTCTCTCTCTCTCTCCATATATATATATATATATATATATATATATATATATATATA
>NC_068983.1:16389771-16405839 GCF_001194135.2 Octopus bimaculoides | reverse complement strand
GCTCCTGTAGGATTTTCGAGCGAGATCGTTGCCAGTGCCCCTGGACTGGCTTGTGCGGGTGGCACATAAAAGACACCATTTCGAGCGTGGCCGTTTTCGTGCGGGTGACACGTAAAAGCACCCACTACACTCTCTGAGTGGTTGGCGTTAGGAAGGGCATCCAGCTGTAGAAACTCTGCCAAATCAGACTGGAGCCTGGTGTTGCCATCCGGTTTCACCAGTCCTCAGTCAAATCGTCCAACCCATGCTAGCATGGAAAGCGGACGTTAAACGATGATGATGATGATGATGATATATATATAGCGAGAGAGAGGGAAAAACAAGTAACAAGTATGATTTAAAGTTATTTTAAAGCTTCTGGAAATGTTTCTGTTAGAAGAGGGACAAGAATAACACTTGGCGAGCTTGCCAGGATTTTGTCTTCAATGAAGATATATTTTCTGTATTGTTTTTATATTTCTTTCATACTTTATTTTGTTATTGACTTTGAGAACTTGAAAATAATTATGAAAGAAGATAGAATATTTCTATAACCTTGTTGGGCTCTATACACCCAGTCACATTCTGTAATCGCTGGTTCATATACATCTAGTCGAAGATATTCTATAGTTTTGTTGGCTTAAGAGAAACAAAAGGGATAAAGAGTTAAGATATTTTGTTTTTATGTTTGTTTGGTATATGTTTGGTACAAACATTTGTCCTGACAAACATATATCTATATATACACATTGTATGTATGGTGTGTAAGGCATATGCTCTCAGGAATTCTGAGTCAAACTATCTTTTCTTTGTTGTTCTTTCTGGGTTATGTTTAAAAGTATTTTGGTGCTTTTTGAGGTTGAAGGTATTTTTTTGTGCTTGGCAGATTTTGGTATCCAGAGCTTTTTAAGGAAAATAGAGATGTGTACATAGAGATGTTGTTGATGTCGTTAAGAAGATGGTGGTGACAAAGAAAGAGATTGCCGTGATCTTATTTAGGGGCTCCGATTGATTATATGCTGCATATTGGTATGACAGAGTAAGAGACAAATTGTGCCAATACCAACCAATCAGAGTAGTGGACGCAAGGTTCAAATAGCGGCCAAAGGCTAGCTGTTATCTGCTATGTTCGAATGCCCATATATATAATAAAGGGGAGAGGAATTTCACTTGAGTGTACACTACAGCCACTTAAGCCTACTGCTCCCACCTATGGTCACTACACAGTATGAAATTAACTGCGGAACCCTCGTGTCAAGGGGTGTAGCTTTGGGAAAGAGATCTGTAACAGCTCAAAAAACAATCTCAGATATATTGACAAAACAACAGGGAGGCTACAAGTAGAAAAAAAGAGCAAAAATGAAACAAAACTAAGAAATGAAAGTGCAAAAGACTGGCTCCCTGTACATGAGGATCTGTAGCTCTCATCTACCGAATCCATCCTTAATGAGTAAACTGTTCTGCTTTCTCCTTGTTGAACTTGAACAGTGATCACTGCAGCGACCATCCTCATTGAAATTTTTATGTCCATGTTTCCATGTCAGCATGTTAGACAGTTTGAGGCAGTGCTGCATGATCAGATGTTCTTCTCAGTGCTAGCCCTTTTAGTTGTGTCTTATGTCATACATTTATTTAATTTCATTTTTTTCTTGCTCTCTTTGTTTTGTTTTTTTCTTTCTGTGTGCATATAAATGTTTGTGAATGTGTGTTTGTGTGTCTGTGTGGTATTGATTTTTTAAAAATATTAGTACATGACACATTTTGTGGGAGGGAGAGAGCTTAAACCAACTCAGTACTTGTTTGGTATCTGTTAATCAATTCAGGTATGTGTGTGTGTGTATGTGTGTGTGTGTATGTGTGTGTGTGTGTTTAGAGTTTTAAAAGTAGTTGAGACAAAAGATGCTAGAGTAAATGCATTAGAGAGGTAGAAGTTGTAGGAAAATGGATGGATGGAAGAAGTGGTGATTCTGTTGAAACTATTACATATTACATAGTATATTTTATTCCCCTGAAAAGGTTTGACTAATAAGGATGTACATATGGTTGACACTTAACCCTTTGCCTGTCTTATGTATCACATGTGATTCATGGGACATTTTTCTGGTATCCATGCATCATATATGATACACATTCCCAAGTTTTTTCTTTAACCACCAGAGTGACTCGGGACTTATAATAAAAGGAATGCTTTATATGACTTAGAACACGTGAAGCAAGTTCAAAAACTGCCATGGATATTGAGGACAATTAGATGAAAATGCTTTGGTCAGGCAAAGGGTTAAACTGGTATTTATTTATTTATTTTATGTTACTAAGGTGAGTAAGGTTAGAAGCCATGATATGCTTTTACAACCTCTGAAATTGCAGGGCGGAAGTTATTCTCAGATTTGCCCAAACACTTGCAATGGAGTGAACTTCCCTAAAGACATCAAAAGACTGGTGTTCTGTTAAACCTTGTGTTGTATTATGTCTATCACTCAAGAACAGCAATAGTCTTTCCATCAGGCTAAAGGCTTCGGTCAGTTTGATAGTTGACACTTGCTGGGTGTGTCATGCACTACTTGAAACCATGTAGTCATGAAACGAATTTGTTAGCCCCATAGCTATGCTTGCATGCATAGACTAAATCTATGTTAGAATATAACATATTATTATTGTACTTCGATTTCTTACAAAATGTGCACAATTATTTACTTGAATTCATCAACATCGTTATCACCATTCTTTTACACCTGCCTGCTGTACTTTGGTTAGATGGGTCATTGTGGCCTGAGTTAGTTTTTATTTGGAGTTACTGCCCTCCTAAATGAATCAAAAGTTTTATTTTTGACTTGGTTTCTATAACTGGACACCCTTTCTAACAGTAATCACTTTACAATGTATTAGGTACATTTTATAGTGTTACCAGCACTGTAGTTGTCATGCTCTTAACAAGATTAAGGTAACATCACCAAGAGGGTGATAAGATAGTGGTGACTGGAAAAAAAACAGCAACAAAAATCAAACAAGATTAGTGAATGAAAAGAGCAAGAGTATGATTATAGAAACAGAGTGTTAGGAATAGGTGATATGAGGGTGGATGGAGTGATGGATAATAAATGAGGTGATCCATGATGAGAGAGTTAGGGGTAGCTTTCAATAAAGGGTGGCCTAGAGAAGTGGAATGATGACTGGCAGTGCAAAAAAGGAGTGAGATAGATTGTATTGGGTACAAGCAAAATTGTTTACTATATTTATTTAGGTATATGGCACATACAGCACTTTACTATTTATTTGTCAGCTTCAGGTCTTCTTTGAGTTCAAATCCCACTAAGGTTGGCTTTGCTTTCCATATCTCAGGAGTTGATAAACTGAACATTAGTCAGGTACTTGCAGCTCTTGCCAAAGTATGTGGCTTTGTGCCAATGGGAAAAATGTTTATTAAAAGAATCATGGAATTGTAGAAATGATTTATGTGATGGATTAAATTCCTGTTTTGAGTTCAAATCCTTCTGCTGCTTATTTTAATGTTCGTCATTTTAGGTTTGAAAAATTAAGTACCAGGCATACAATACGGTTGTTTTCCTGGAATCAGTTTTATTCATTGAGCCTTACATTATTCATTTTGTTCTTCACTTTTTAAGGCTGTAGAGTGTGATATGAAGAAAATTTAACAGATATTTCTAGCAGATTGAGTGATCCCAAAGAGTAGGGCAAGCTTTTTTCAGAAGCATGTTGCATAAGACATAGCTCATCATTTGGCATGCCATTTAGAAAGTCTTGTGAGCCATAAACTGCCCATGATTGATGTAGAGGTTTCCTCATTGATTTGTCTTTCATCATCATCATCATCATCATCATCATCATCATCGTCGTTTAACGTCTGCTTTCCAAAAAATAAGTACCAGTTACATATTGGAGTGGGGGATGATTCAGTTGATTATACTTTTCGTCTGTAAATGAGTAGTCTTGTGCTGATTATTATTAAACATTATTATTGATTAAATGAAAGCAGAATTGGTAGACTGCCTTGTATGTTCTTATCAATATACTATATTCAACTGATGATGGCTTAGTAGACTAAAAATGATCCATAGTTGTCTCCCTTACCTGTACCCAAAGATCAGTTACCAACCTTCAAATATGTAAATTTACTTTGATATTTTAATTCTGTATTTCTTGAAATTATCACCTCTTCTTTCAGATTCAATAACCATTATTTCTAGGTTTTAGTTTTCTTTCTCCAACTAAGTACTAGGCTTACAAAGACTAAGTCCTGGGGTCGATTTGATTCGACTAAAGGCGGTGGTCCAGCATGGCCACAGTCAAATGACTGAAACAAGTAAAAGAACAAAAGAATTAAAACAATGATGAAATGATGATTTTTAGCTAGGGCTCTTTATGTTCTTAGTTCAAATCTTGCCAGAATTGACTCTGATATCTTTCCCATCAAATATGTTTTCTTTGTTAAAGTTAGGAATCATTGTTAATTACATAATTAGCATATTAATGTTTCTGGAATAATTAGTCTACTTATTGAACTTTGTCCATTCATTTTTTTTTTTCCTTATTGTCTGGGTAGTTTTTAATGTTGAGCCCTAAATTAACCCTGACTGAGCAAACCTTTGCTCAAAGAGGTTTCAGCTAGGACTATATTGTCCAGTGTCCCTGCTTCTTAGGGGCAATAGTATACTTTGAGGGAGATTTGGTTGCCGTTTCTAGCAAGTACTTAGAGGCTTCCTTGGAGTTCAGCAGAATGTGTGTAAATATGTGCATGTATGTGTCTTTTTATTTTAAGTCGTGTATTTTTTTGCATGTGTCTGGTCTACATACGCACATACGCATAAATTTACCACTGTAGTCATACCAGTTCCCCCCTGTTTACGCCTACTCTTACCCCTCTTCACTCTTGTCCTGTTTCTCTTCTATACATGCACATTAGCAATATGCATCTACATATAAGCGCAAGCACATACATATGTCTGCTCGTGCACGAACGCACGCATACACACACACACAGCATATATTTGCGATTGCTGGTCCTCCATCCAGGGCCAGACGGACACCTGCAGTCTGCCAAACGCACTAATACAGTTTCTTTGCTTCAAACGCACTAATACAGCTTCTTTGCTTCAAACGCACATATGCATGTATTTATCTTTCCCAATTTTTATAACACAGTAGTACACACAAACGCACACAGTATTTTCACGCGAGCACACCGATCATAGAATAGACATTTTAAATGTTCTCTACACCCAGTCTGCTGCGATTCAATGTGGTGGTGGTGGCGGCGGCGATTGTGGCGGTGTTGATGGTGGTCGTGGTCGCGGTAGGCGCTGGGTTGTACGCACCTTAACACGCAATGTACACGAACTACACACTCGCTCGTTGTATGTTAGTATATCCGTGTGTATAAGGTAATTCGAGAGATACACGACTTCTCTCTCTCTCTCACTCACTCACACACACACACACACACACACACACATACATATGCACACGTATTCAGACACGCACTAATGCTTCATTGCAAATTCATATACGTGCTGGCTCTACAGCCAGACAGATATTTATGCACGTATACACACACACACACACACCTGTATACGCACTTTCTCACGCATATGCATACACGTCATGTTTCCGATATTTGCATATGGAAATGGTAAGGTATTGGCAGCAGGGTTTTGTAGCAGTGGACAGTTTGTCCAGTCAATGTAATAGCGGAAGAGAGGGGGAGGGAGGAGGATGAAGGAAGAGGGAGTTTATGGTGGTGAGAGAGAGAGGTGGGCGATAGAAATGTATATGTATGTGGAGAGAGGGAGGGAGGGAGCGATTTCGAAGGAGAGATGGTATTAAATCTGTGTGTGTGTGTGTGTGTGTGCATGTATGTATGTATGTATATATATATATATATATATATATATATATATATATATATATATATATATACATACGCGCGCGCGCGTGCATACAGGTGAAAGAGTGAGATAGAATATAGGATGAATATGCGTAGATTCAGTGACAAAGTTAGAATAGAATGTGCATATATGAATGTGTTAGTGATTATCTGTGTGTGTATGCATGTATATATATATATATATATATATACACACACACACACACACACACACGTATGTGTATAGATATTTATATATATATGTTTATGTGCGTATATATTTATATGTGTGTGTGTGTACATAACCACATATTCATGCACATACACCCGCACTAAAAATATATATATGTATATACTTTCTCACATGTATGAGATGATTGTGAGGTGAAATGCGTAGAATCAGTGTCAAAGTTAAAGACTAATAGAATGTCTGTGCATGAATATGTGCCTATATATGTGTGTGTGTGTGTGCGTATTTATGTGTGTATGGGTGGGTATGATATATAGGATTGGCAGATAAAACGCTGGCTAACAGGCATACACAGCAACGATAGATAGATAGATAGAAAGATAGATAGATAGATAGATAGATAGATGCATTCTGAGGTGTGTACCATTATTCCTGTCTCACTAAATTTTACTAACTACTAGTTGTGTGTGTGTTATTCACACCGAAATACCTGTAGCAGGTAACTGTTGGTACTAAAGCTTACCACTGGTTCCTTGTTTATCACACCTACAGTTAGTAATCTGCTGTAGAGGTGGTTGATATTGGGCGGACTTAAGTCACAACTCGGTCCAGCCAAATGATAGCGGTGGCGACTCAGAGACGTGTATAGACATAAATACGAATATTTCGCCTCACCATCTTGTGCGCGCGTACACACACACACACACACACACACACACACACACACACACACACACACACACACACACACACACACACACACACACACACACACACACACACACACACACTCTGTATGTCTATATTTTATCCACATTCGTAGATAATTAACGAAGTTCAGACTGCGTTGATTCACCACAATATATCACGTATACTCTCTCCCTTACATACACGTGTGTGTGTATATCATGTATATATGGGTGTATGTAAATGTGTGCGTGCGTGCGTGTATATATATATACATACACATAACATACACGAGGAAATTTCAATAAAAATCTAAAAGAAAAAGTACTCATGTATGTATGCATGTGTGTGTATATATATATATATGTATGTATGTATGTATGTAGGTAGGTAGGTATATGCATGTATTTTAACCTTTTTTTTTGTGCGTATATAGGATGCAATGGCCTTGTTCACCATCTCTCTACTTGTTACCATCTTTCATCTTCGTGAGGTTCGGTCTTTTGAGATGATTATTCATCATTTCTTGCCATGTCTTCTAAGGTTCGCTGCTGGCACGCAACATTGTCCTTCATATGCAAGCGTCTTTACGATCTGCGCCTAATCGTGAGAGAATTTCTTTATTGTCAGCAGAGGTAATACCCCCCATGAACTTTTCTTTCGGGACACCCTCCACCACAGCTAATTTGGTCACCTAGGTCAGGGGTTTTCAAACTGTGGTCCGCGGACCACAGGGGGTCTGCAAGAACAAGACAGGGTGTCCGTGGACAGCAAATACTTTTTATGGGCAATTTGATTTTATATATGTTTTTTGATCGAAATCTTTTAATTGACAATAAACTTATTTGTTAAATACTGTTAAATAAATAAATGTAAAAATATATGTTATTTTAAGCAAATATTTATGTAAAAATTTCATAAGCGTTTATAAGGGGGTCCCTTAGGTAAAGCCTGAAATATAAAGGGGTCCGCAAGTCAAAAAGTTTGAAAACCCCTGACCTAGATAACAGAATCTATCACTGCTTCTTGGGAGCGCGAACCTTCTGAGTATTTGGAAAAGCATTATTTCAGGATGTTCTTACTGTTAATTTCTCCTGCACGTCTGCTACATTCGAAGTTCTTTTCTGTTAAATTGCCCATACTCCCACCGCATCACTATATTTTATATTTCTTCATATTGTGAATAAATTACCTAAATAGATGCTGATAATCTTCCGTTGGGCTAGGAATGTCGATTCCCTCACAATTGTTACATTCAAACATCTTACTCCTTTTCTACATATCTTATATGACCACTTCCCAGATGACACTGTAGTTAGTCTTAACTTTTGTCATGGCTACATTTACTTTAAGAACTCTCGTTTCTAAATGTTTGGAATTCCTTACCCAATTCTTGAATAAATTGATCTTTCAGAACCAGATCATCGACGTACAGGAGTTGCGATGGAAAACCGGTCTTAAATTCCGTTGTTATATTCTCAAGAAAAATTTTAATAAACCGTTGGGTGTTGGGAACCGAGACCTTGTACGCCAAATTCCTCGCTGAACTCATTGTTAATTCTCACCTTACTGGTTGTAGTTCTGTACATGATTTGCGTAGCCTTCACAAGCCGTTCGATTATAGCTAAGTTTCCTTAGCGACAAACCTCTAAAAGGTGTGGCACCCTATCGTAGACTGCCTCCAGGTAACAAATGTTACATATGGTGGATTACCTTTTACTAGCTGTTTCACTAGTGGTACTCGGTTCTGACACAGATCCGAACTACGTTTCATTTACATTAAATTTCTCTTCGTAATCTTTCTGTTATTTTTATAACTGGATTCATCATTTTGATGTCCCAGTAACTGCTTCTTGCTTGACCGTGTGTCTACTTTATGCTTGTAGCAGTTGGTGATCAGACATTAGAAATGGCCACTTCTTGTACTACTTAACTGATTATGCGAGTGACCAGTATGCCCCACTTCAGCAGATATTTATAGCACCTCAGCGACTATCCCTAATGGTCCGACCGCTTTCTCTGCCCTTATCCTCATTGGCTATTTCGACGATAAAACTGCTAATTTCAGTAACTGATCCCTAGTTAAGCTTATTCAGGGTAGTCCCACTTTCTCACATACTCCCTTTGTCCGGCAGTTTCTTGTAATATGGCATTTCTAAGTCTCCCCTTTGCGTCAGTCAAGGCAGTGTGCCGCTATGATTTCATACACACTTTCTCCCAACAACGTTTTAATTTGCACTGACATACTGCTTTGCAATCCGGAACACCACGCCTCTGACATTAACGTTGCAGAACATCGGCAAACCTTTTACTGTCCGCTTCTCTATTTGCTAAGTGTACCCGGCGTCTAGTTTCTCTTATTGTCCCACCCGCATCCTCCTTGTCTCTTAGCTTTGATAGGTCTGTCACACTTTTTACTTTATGCAAAGTTGGAAGTTGTTCCATCTGCTGATCTTGCCTACGGCTCGCTGCAGGTCTTTTGGTCGAGACTATTCATTACCTTCTATGTTACTATTCTGTCTCTTCCGACTTCTCGTTATGCGTCACCTAGTTCGTTGAACCTACGTTTGACCGAAATATTTTTTGAGTTTCCGGATTGACTTTCTTGTGTATCTCTGAGTTTGTGTATCTCTTACTCCAATACCACTAATCGCAAATTGCTGTTGTGTTGGGTTCATTCTTCAATGGGAAAAGACAGTCTTCACAACTATTTGTCTCTCTCTTGGTGACAATGAAAGCGATTTGGCTTGTATGATTCTTGTCTGATTAGTTGGTTTCCTGAAGTTAGTGTTGTAGATGTTTAGGTTATTATTTGTCTCACAGAACTCCGAGAGCCTTGGTTCCGTTTTATTCCATGTACAGTAACCACAGCCTGCATGTACATCAGAGTAGCCATCATGGTATTGCTCACTATGTCCTCTGAAATAAACAGCCATGATGACAATATCTCTCAGCTGGTATTGCGGTAGTCTGAAAGAAGGCCTCATAAAAATGACCCTCTTTTCATTGTCATCAGTTAATCCTAACTGGGGTACACATACCGATCACTGCTGCTGTCGTGTTGCTTATAACTGATCTAACAAGTTGAATTTTTGTTGTGTATTCTGCCTATCTCAAGTATTTTATACATTCTCTGCCAACTATAATGTGTGTGCGTGTGTGGGTATATATATATATATATATATATATATATATACACAAACACGAACGCGCTTATTACCCGTCTTAACATGCAAGCTAACCTATATGCATATTATGTATGTCGTAGTGCATATACTAATATGTAGCTGAGTTTGAATATATAACATACATACCTATGTGTGTGTGTGTGTGTGCGTGTATGTGTGTGTCGTATATATATATATATATATCAGAGAGATAAGCAGACCAAATCATAAATACAATGTAATAGATTCCATACTTTCTTTTCGGCTCAAATATATTTTAATGCTCGATACACGCTTATGACTAAAAAGTATAGTCAATTTATGTCTGTTTACACACACACACACACACACATACACGCACACACACGTTCACCTTAGCCAGTCGCCAGTGCAGACACAGGTTTTCCTCCATCCACCATCAAACCAGCCAACTCCAACTAGTTACACACACGCACACTCACATGCACGCACGCACGCACACACACACCAGTTGTATGCTCCATCACTTTCGTATAGTGTTTTTTGCCCTCTGTCTGGTTGCTCGCTGCCAGCTAAAACAGCCCATATCTGTCTTGTCCACCCCAACAAATATTAAACACACACACACACACACACACATAAGGGGCGCTTCGACTGGGACAGACACGCTGATCCCAGGAACCCCGCCGTAATTTTGGCGTCTCGGTGTCTTTCTAAATTGTTTACAAAACAAGCCGTTCATTCAATGCTCTTGTTCTGCTTTCAACCTCTTTCGTTCTGCCCATGTGTTGCATCACACACACACACACACACACACACACACACACACACACACAAACACACACACAAACAACGACTGTGTGTGTGTGTGCTGTGTTTACATACTTGTATACACACAGACAGGCCTACTAAATGGGTGTTCGATGGAAATGATAATCAAATATAATCGTGTCAATATCGATCCTGATGATTCCTGTAATATTTAGATTTTACATAAGTGATACATAACTAGGAAGTTGTGACGTGCATGTTTTTTTCCTTTTTTTTTCTCTTTTTTTCCTCATTTTTCTTCCCTTTTTTTTTCTCTCCCTTCATCCTTTTTTTTTCTTTCTTTCGCAGCATCTTCCTCCTAACTGAAGCGGTTCCAACTGTATTAGATATGACTGTTTGATGTTTAGTTTCAGTGTCTGTTGGTGTACGTTTGTGAATTTGTGTGTGTGTGTGTGTGTGTGTGTGTGTTGGGGAGTTTGATAATTGTTTGTGTAGTGTGTGGGTGTCTACTTTATGTGTCATTTTGTGTGTGTGTGTATGTATTTTATGTTGAGTGCTATGTATGCATGTTGCGTGTTTGTGTGTATGTATGTATGTATGTATATAAAGCTTGTGTGCCTAATATATATATATGATATAGCTTGTGTGTGTGTATCTATGAATATATATTCTATATGTGTATATTGTGTACGTGTTGTCGGGTGGTATGTGTGTGTTTTAAATACTCATGTCAGTATGTGCGTGGAATTATATAGTGTGTATATAGTGCAAAGGGTGTGTATGTATAAATATATATATGCTGTTTAATAATTATGTCAATATGTGGGAGGGAAGAGGCCGCATGGATTATTTAGTGTGTATGTAATGCAAGAGGTATGTATGTATGTATGTATGTATGTATGTATAAATATATATGCTGTTTAATAATCACGTCAATATATGTTATATACTATATGTATATGTAGCGCGAGTGAAAGATTTGTATATATTTTAATAATCATGTCAATATGTGTGTGTATGTGTGGTGTGCAATGCGTACGTATGTGTATGCAGTTATCTGCATTTGTTGTGTGTATGTGTGTGTGTATATATATATATATATATGATGTAATGTGTATATATACCCGATTATATATGTGCATGCAATAATGTATTAAACGTGTGTGTGTGATGTAATGTGATGTAATATCTATATAAACGTGATATCACAATCTGTATGGTGTGTATGTAATGTCTGCATGTCTGCGATATGGTTTCTGTAATGTAGTATGGTATCTGCTGTATGTGTGTGATGCAGTGTGTATATGATGGTATACTGGTATATGCTACAGGGCTTTCCCTCTCTGCATTGCTCCACTATGTAGTGTGGTGGAAAGCAACAAGCTGTAATATGCTGGCAGACGACATATTTCGACCAGAGAAGTGTCCGAATATCGGCCATTGCAACCGAATGGAAGCTGTCTGCTTTGTCTGGACTGATGCAAGCCTGTCTCGGCATCTTCTTCCCCGTTCCTGGCCAGTTACACACACACGCACCGTTCCCGGCACACACATACATATGTAGTCGATGAATACACGTACATGTACACCTTCACATCATTCTGAGAAGATATAGTATTGACACCGTAGACATACACACACTCTCTCACACATACTCTCTCACACATACTGACATATTTATATACTGACATACTTACACACTGACATATTTACATATAATGAATGAGACATACATCGGGAGGCAATCATTTATCCAGACATATACATGCCCAACATAAGCACACACACACACACACACATATATATATATACACATATATATATATATATGTAATTATGTATGTATGTGTGTGTATGTATACACACACATGATTCAAAAATGCATACTCTCGCCTCCGTGTGTGTGTCTTCTACATAGATAACGATGCATGCATATATGTATGTGTACATACTGTACGTGTGTGTGTGTTGGTATATTTCTCTCTCTCTCTCTCCACACACATACACACACACATGCATATATGCAAATATACACATGTATCTCGGATAAAGATATACCCCGCTCAGATATTGATAACTATTTCACACTTTATTACCGTCACCGGCACCTCTGTTACACAATGAACCATAGGCACAAACTGGTATATATGTATGTGTGTGTATATATCAATTGATTTTTCTAAAAGGCAGCACTCACATTGCATGTACATTAGCAAACAATAATATCACACACACACACATAATATATATATATATACCAGTAGACATTATATCATCCCAACTACACCTATGGCATTCGGCAAACACCTTTGTGCGCGAGCCTACGAGGGAGCCTCTACATGTTCATTAAACAGGCTAGAAATAGCAGTCAAAAACCTTTGTGCATGAACCAACGAGTGACTGTTTGTGGTCATTGGATTGAACACGTTAGAAACAGCAGTCAAATCTCTCTCTCCCAAATCCACACCATACCCGTCTTAGGGTTTCGAACAGACACATTGGATAATATAGACCTGCATTATCCTAAAATGACAAGTTGGTGCTTTTACTCGACTCTATCTGACCTGGTGCTAAACAACCTTGTAGAGTAATTAATCATTACAGACATTCTGTATGCATTACATGTAATATATATATACGCGCATGTGTATATATATATATATATATATATATATATATATATATATATATATATATATATATATATATAATGTGTGTGTGTGTGTGTGTGTGTACATACATACATACACATTTATTTAGCGTACACTACACGATTCATTCATCTGTACAAAATTCTCTATACACCTAATGTATAAGTGTTTGTGTATTTATATACACTTATTTATATACCACACACGTATATGCACACAGAGGCGCAAAAAATGTACACCAAATGGAAATAAATATTAAAATTGGTTTGTTCCCAGTGTGTGTGTGTGTGAGAGAGAGAGAGAGAGAGAGAGAGAAAGGAATCCAACATGTATTACTAGCCATCCGGTGCGCCTTGGTGGTGAGTGGGCTGTGTGACGATGACGGCGGTGTGTGTGTGTGTGTGTGTGTGTGTGTGTGCTGCAGAGACTTGTTGGGCAACAAACGGATTGCTATCAGCGGCTCAGCTATAACTATTTAGTTGCAGTAGATATATGTGTACGTATGATATGTACGTGTGCTTGTCTTGCTTCTATGTATGTGTATGATTGTTTGTGTGTGTGTGTGTGTGTGTTGTCTGAGACATATTCAGACGCACGCACTTACTCGCTCAGGCACGCACGGGAGGAGGAGGAGGGGTAGGAGGAGAGAAGGTGACGTGAATAGGAAAGCTAGCTTGTGTATGTATGTATGTGTGTGTGTGTGTGGTATTTATGTGCATATATGAATGTGCGTGCTGGCATGTATGTGTGAGCGTGCGTGCGTGCGTGCGAGCGGGTGTATTTTATATGTGTGTGTGTGTGTGTGTATACACATTCATACTTCGTGATAGAAGGTGAGGATGGGCCCAAAGAAAGAGGGAGGGGGAAAAAGAGAGAGAGAGAGAGAACGACGAGTGCGTGTACGCTCTATGTGTTAGCGTGTGACTTATGAAAGAAAAAAAAGAGAAAGAAAGAAGTAGACGAAGCAGGTTTGGGCGACACCACGAGCTTAAATATCGGATAGAGGACACGCAGTGAAACGCTTCTGTTCGCCATACATACATGCATTACATGTAGGTAGGTGTGCGCAGCGAACCAGGCGCAGCGCCGACCGATTTCTCCCTTTTCTCTCTCTCTCTCTATTTCGTGGAGAAGCCAAATGTTTGTCGTCTTCCACCCGCATCAGGTAAGAACCAAGTATGTATATATGTGTGTGGATGTGGCCGGGTATGTATGTATTTTGAGTGTTGCGATTTTTTGAAGGAGAGAAGACTGACTGTACAGTTTAGCTTAGCTTTGTCAGTTTGGGCCCCTCGGCCCCTCGTCGTTTTACTGTTTGTCATTCGGGTATCCAGTCTCTCTCTGTATGTATGTGTGTATGTATGTATGTACGTGAGAGTGTTATATTGTTTTTTTTTGTTTTTGGTTTTTTGGGGGTTTTTTTCCACCTATCTTGATCATTATCTTTCGGTTATTTAACCCCGAGCTGCCTACATGTGTTTGTTACCCTGTGTGTGTATATGTGTGGGTACGATTCATGTCGTTATAATTTCCCTAACATTTGACTTAAGTGTATTCTACGTATTTTGTACCTTTTTCTAACTTTTGAGTGTCTTTGTGTGTGTGTATGTGTGTAACCTATCAAACACACATTGCTGTAGAATGACTTTGCATGATTCTACATAGCAGTTTGGTATGTGAATGCAGGCCACATTCCTACATGCTACTTAGGTGTACATGCACGGACACACCCACACGTCGACAAAAGTGTTTTGTGTCTCAACGCCGACATGTATGTTTATATATATGTGTGTGTGTTTAGTTGTGTGTGTGTGTGACTGCTGATGGTTATAGTTAAGGCTTAATGACGACCGACAGACGAGTGTTTTGGTTAACACACACACACACACACACGCACTCACACACGTAAGTATACATATCTATACAAGTTAATATATGTAGGTCTGTCATTGAAACTGCGTTATATATCGCTCCACTGAGTTGGTATTTCTGCACACACATACACACACAACCAACGTGCACACGTAATCGTACACACCTCAGCACCCATATACACCCATACACGTAGACATATGCAGAACATCTATCTTGTACGTTCAGTCTTTCGTGTAAAATAAAAAACTGTCATCCTTCTGTGTCTGTTTATTTCGCTCTTGTTTTTTTTACTCTCTTTCTACATATATCTATCCATTTTCTCTCTCTCTCTCTCTTTATATATATATATATATATATATATATATATATATATATAAATCCTCTCTTCTTCTGTTCTCTCTTTTCCTCGCTTTCTATCTATTCTGTCTTCCTCTCTTGTTCTATCTATTCTCTCTTTCTTCTTGCTTTCTCTTTCTCTCTCTCTATCTATCTATCATTCTATCTATCACCTCGTACACTATCTACTCGCTGTATCTTTCTCTGTCTTTCATGCAGACACCCATACACGTACATACGTTCAGGCTTCCATACCGAACTATCATTTGTTCTGTAGACCCGCCACCCTTCCCCCTCCCCTGGTGCCTGTATCTCCCCGCTCCTCCCCCCACACATGTGTCCTGCTATACATAGGTTTTATCACGTTATATTACCGTTTTTTCTCCCACCTAAGTTTATATTTTTGTTTTTATCCTTTCATTTCGCCTTATATCTTCTCTACCAATAAACACATACTCATATACACACACACACATACGTGTGTGTTTCTTGCCTCTCTCTCCCACCTCCCACATACACACACTCTCCTGCCTTGCGTACAGTCCTTTCCCA
>NC_068983.1:16388062-16389761 GCF_001194135.2 Octopus bimaculoides | reverse complement strand
ATATATATATATATATATATATATATGAGAGAGAGAGAGTTATCTCTTCTGTCGCAGACGTGTTCATCTCACTCTCCACTCACGTCTCTTGCTTTCCCCACGGGTGCATACATTCATCCGTACATACACAGATGCAAGTATACACACGCCTTTGATTCCTAATTCTTCCTTGCTCTCCCACGCTCTGCCTAATTTACTCTTTCATTTCCCACTCACCACATCTCTTTGTCCGTATCTTTTTGGCTATCACAACTCTCTGACTTGGTGCTCTCTGTCCTTCTCCTACCCTTTTCGCCCCTTCACATTCGCTTTGCCATTTCTCCTTTCCCTCCTCTCGTTCTCTCTCTCTCTCTCTCTCGCTCCTTCCATCCAGTGACAGGGTATGTCTGCTGTAAGATGACAATTTTAGTGTTGGATATCCCTTATCGTCCTTCCCCCATCTTATCGCCAAGGTAGTTAGGAAAACCCATTTCAAAGGACTGAGAATGCTGGTTGAGAAGGAGCAAGCAAAGCCGAAGCAGATGGTGGGGACCTGTTCCTTCTTCTATTTGTTTAAATCATCCAACAATTTGTAGGTGTCTGTCAGTAAAGTTGCTGCGATTAGTGAAGATTCTGACATTTCAGTCTAAGGTTCTCTCAACGGAGTTGTCTAAATTCTTTGAAGAACCGCTTCCTAGCTCATCTATCTATCTATCTGTCTATCTATCTATCTGTCTGTCTGTCTGTCTGTCTATCTATCTATCTATCTATCTATCTATCGCTTTCTATATCTCTTTCTCCATTTCGCCTACCGTATTTTTCTTATCTTTCTGTCTGTCTTTCTCTCCACACACACATTCACCATCACTGCCCCCCCCCAACTCTGCATGTTTTCTCCTTTTCTCTATCATTCTACTCTCTCTTTCTCTTATCCTGACAACAACTGTAGCTGTTACTGTTTTATTCTTTGTATGCTTGTATGTTCACAAATACACGTCTACATCAAAACACGTGTACACACAATAACGTACTTGTGCCCACCCGTACCCGGGCATTTATGTACGCACATGAACGTACACCTACACACACAACCGCTTTCATACGCACGCAGTTAGATAAACTTAGTCATTCTCTCGACACAATTCACACACACACACACACACTTGTTTACTCAGGCCCGGATTAAGGCCATCTGATGCCCTAAGCCCTCAGTCCAGCAGTAGATTTCCTCTCGACCTTTTCATTGTATAACTAACTTGAGAGCTACTGAATGTGAAATGATAGATAAAAAAAAAATTCTTGGTCAGACCCCACAACAATATTGAAATATAACCAGTTTTTTAAACAAATTTTTATTCAATTACTAAATAGTCTTACGCAATGTAAGCAACAGAAAGTGTTGGGGGGATGCAAATTTCTCAACACTTTCCATTTATTAAAAAAAAAACACACCCTGTTTTTAAGGGAATCTAAGAGCGATTAATCGATGCTGGTGGTAATTTTTTCGGGTGGGGTGCGGAGGTCATTCTACTGAACCATTTCTTTTTATACGAAACAACTTTCTAACCTTGAAATTACATAATTTCATTTCAACATACATAGTTTTAAAAGATTTAAAATGCTGGCTTATAACTTTATTTTATACTTTAAAAAAGTTTTCATCTGCTTTTTTGTTGTTTTTGTTTTTAATTGGGAAAGTCTTCAAAATTAATCTGTTGCT
>NC_068983.1:16384683-16387580 GCF_001194135.2 Octopus bimaculoides | reverse complement strand
CTCTCTCTCTATGTGTATATATATATATATATACACATAGAGAGAGAGAGTAACGTGTTATGTTTATATAGTTAGATACAATATCACATACCTCCTTATTTTTTGTAAATATAAACTAATTAATTTAATGGCAAAGTCAGTAACTTAGGTTGTTACTTGGAGTCATTGACATAGATCAAGCAATCTTAGTTCGAAAAGCTCACCCCAAAATATTGTACATGAACAAAATGACATGCACGTAAGAATGATAGTGTGTGTGTGTATTTCGAATTTTCGAGGTGTGTTTTAACGATCCGTGTTACTACTTGAGTGTTTTACGTAAGCAATGAACAAACTACAGATTACAGCATTTTACAAGCTTACAACATTCAATAGCTACATTGAGACTAACACAGACCTTGATATCCCCCCCTCTCTCTCTCACACACACACTACTAACAGTAACTGCCGTACAACTGTCACTGGCTTCACGGCAGAGGTTCTGTGTGCCAGTTGCCAGAATCCAATTTTGTTGTATTCCCGTGTTTAGAATATATACGTGTTTGTGTGTTTTAGACACAAGGCCAGCAATTCTGAGGGAAGTGGGTATAGTCGATATCATTGATCACAGTACTTGACTGGCATTTTATTTTATCGATCTCCGAGAGGATGGAAGGCAAAGTTGACCTCAGAACATAAAGAGCCGGAACAAATACCGCAAGGCATTGTATCCGAAATAATAATAATAATAATAATAATAATAATGGTTTCAAATTTTGCCACAAGGGCAGCCATTGTGAGAGAGGGGATAGTCGATTATATCGACCCCAGTGTTTCACTGGTACTTAATTTATCAATCCAGAAAGGATGAAAGGCAAAGTCGACCTCGGCGGAATTTGAACTCAGAAACGTAGTGACGGGCGAAATGATAATAATAGATTCAAATTTTGTCACAAGACCAGCAATTTCGGTGGAGCGGGTAAGTCGATTTCTTCGACCTCAATAATCAACTGGTACTTATTTTATCGACCCCGAAAAGATGAAAGCAAAGTCGACCTGGGCGGAACTTGGACGAAATGCATTAAGCGTTTTGCCCGGCTTGCTGACGATCGATCCTAGGCACAAATCCTGAAATTTTGGAGGAAGGGCTACCCGTTTACGTCGACTCTCGTGTTCATTGGTCGGCCCTGAAAAGATGACTGGCGAAGTCGACCTCGACAGCATTTGAACTCAGAACGTAAATATAATAATTATAATAATGTTTACCAGGAAGATCATCATTGTCAGAAGGGTTTTAAGTACTTGATGGCTGAATGAAATTATGGGGACAGCTAAAGTTACAGGTAGTAACCCGAGGAATAAGATCAATCCTGAATCAAGAAGATAATATTCTAGTAGTCTATATGTTTGTTTGTTTTTTTCTCATTTATTGTGGAGCCCCTTGGTTCAGTTGCACATTTGTTTTATGGTAATAAATCAGCCACTGGTGGGGAGAAAGAGGAGAAAAGCACGAAATCACCAGTACTCCACCCCACCCTCCTCCTTTGGAGCCCTAAAACACGTGCTTATTTCACTTAATTGTTAATCCAGGGCTGCATATAACGCATATGCGCACGCGCACGCATAAACACTGTTCGACACAAAAGGCAGAGGAGGCATTTAGACAAACAACTACGGATGTTTCTCGTGACACCCACATAGCTCTACTCACAGGTGTGTACACGTGCGCAGATATATTTGCTAGGATGTTTGCACGTACTCTCTCACACGCATACACACACAGTTAATCTATTCAATTATGTACAAAGCTACACGCACACACACACACACACATACAAACACAAGAGATCATATACATATTTTTCAGTCCAGGCTTGCCTTGCATACTATACTACATATTATGTTCATCCATTCACACGCACTTAATCATACTTACACACACACACACACACACACACACACTCTATCACCTACACAAAAATTTACAAAACCGGAAAGCTGTGCCGGCTTCCAAAGGTATGGCGGCTTCTATCGCCAAGAGTTTAAAGAACGGGTATGTGTGTGTGTGTGTACGTGCGTATACATGCTTGTATGAATGTGTAGGTGGGATTGGTGTTTATGAATGTGATTGCAGGTTTATTTATATAAATCAAAGGCAATGCTTTATTAAGAAACAAAAAAATCCGTTATACTCCACCTTGCCTTTTACTCACCCCTACTCTCCATTAATTAAAATAAAATAATGAATATTAGTTTTTCTCACTTTCACAGATGATGATGCGTCTGGGTAACTTTGATCATAATCAAAGCCTCTCTAATCATGACCATCCCGTTTAAAAAAAAAAAAAATTTTAGGCATAGTATATCTAGAACTACATTAACAATTGTGCTATGACTAATTTTTTTAAATCGGAAGTGTGTGATATATAAGAGATATAACTGCTATTTCCAGCAGGACGAGAAACCCCTTTGCTGAGCCCCAGATCAATCCTGATCGAGCAGTCCTTTGATCAATTGTATTTCTACCGTAACCATTCTGTCGTTTCCTCAGTAAAAGTGTATCCAGGAACACGTTATCCATTGTCTTGACTGCTATTTCTAGCAGATTGAACAACTACTTAGAGGCTCCCTCGGTACTATTTCTAACAGAAGCTATAGTCGTTTCGTACTATAGAATTGGATTGCCCTCCGTTCTGTCGTGTTTTTTTTTTTTTTTTTTTTTTTGCTCGTAAATTACACGACAAGCTGTTTTTGTAGTTAAGCAACTTTTTAAACATTTGTTGGAGCATGAAGACAACTCTTTATACAGTGAGGAGTTAATAACTTCGACAAAACAGGTCTGCCCACCCAACCTTATTTAGTTTTCAAGCCAGTTGGGAGAATCTTAACGTGGTTCACTTTGCAGTTAGAAATAACAG
>NC_068983.1:16375293-16384560 GCF_001194135.2 Octopus bimaculoides | reverse complement strand
TTAACGTTACATGCGAACAAAATGGAAAGGACATGCTTGGATTTGAAGACAATCTCTTAACAACTTTCAAGAGTTTGCGTGGCATCATTTTCAGAAGCATGAAGTATGAGCGGTTTTTTTTTATGGAATGAAGACCGGTTTACTGTGTAACGATTCAGCAATTGTCCCCCCCCCCGCCTTTTGTTGTCTGCCTATTATATATACATAATACGTAAGATCACTGGATAAGCTAGTGTCAGTTATACAATATCCGAAAATAAGACACTTGGAAAGCCTCTGACCATAAATCTGCTCTAGAACGTTAACCTGGGCGAACAAGACTTTGTTGTTATCGTTTCTCTTTCCATATTTTGAAAGTGATAGACTGTGAGAACTGTGAGAATGTCACACCGATTCTTTGTGATATTTGTTCTAACTCTTTCTGTTTTAAGTTCAAATTCCATTATATCCTTCTTGGCTGGTAGGCAGGTATGATCTATCATTCAGTTTAAACCACCATCTGACTCCTTGGACTCTTTTAGCAGAGTACACATTGTTGTAAGCATTTAGGTCATGTCTCTGGTTTGAAAATACCTTCTTCTCTTCCTCACATTAATCTCTGAGAATCCTGTAAAGTGTCATTGAGATTGCCTTTCTTCTTGGTTAAAAAATCCTTTTTTTTTTTCGTTATTACTAAGGGTGGGTTTTTACTGAACAGAACAATTGTTTTATTGTTAGATATCTTATGAGTGAATATGTCACAAAGAGATTATAGGAAGTCTGTTGTGTGTTTGTGTGAATGTTAATATGCCACAACTTTACTTGACACTTCCTAAGCAATAGGATATTTCTGTTCCTTGTTCACATTATAACCAGCTTGTCTGTGTTTTCAAAAACCTGTAGAAAAAAATCCCTCATTTAAAAAACAGGTAAGAGTTTGTGACAATATCATATGGGCTTAAAATCTAGACTCCATCCAACCCATGTTTATATGGAAAAAGTAGAAATGAATGACCAAACAAAAGTTTTCTCCAGCTTACCTTTCAACTGCAAACTAAGTGAAAGTTATTGTTATTCATGTAGATGGGAGCATGCAGAAATATCTGGCTTTCCTCATAAGATGTTCAAACATGTCCATTGTTTGAATTGATATCTGTAGTCAATAATAAAACCTTAAGCCCACAGTTGTCAGTAATGCATTGTTGGTTGGCTGGGTCAATAAAGAAGCCTTTAACCCTTTTGCATTTAGATTACTCTGTCAAACATAATGTTTATTCAAATAGTTTTGAATTAATCATGCATTATTTTGCAGTTTTGAGAGCTTGATGATGTGATTGTTATTTTTAGACTGACATTGTAGGATAGGTGTGAGAGACTGGATATGACCGGTGTGAACAAAAAACACGTAGATTATTTGAACTGGATATGGCCAGTTTAAATACCAAAGAATTAAACGGTGCTCTAATCTGCTGGAAAGAGCAACCGTATATCCTGTAAATCACACCCTTCCATCTTAAATAAGAGATAAGGATATTAGATGATGTAGTGCTACACACCCCTAAATAATAGGTGGGTTATAGCTGAGATGCTTGGGCAAATTTGACCTGGGTCTAAATAACAATAGCAAATTATTGGATAAAAATATGTCAGTGTAATGAATTTCATTATTGTTCTTGTCAGAAAGTGAATGTTATCCAAGATAACGTTGAAGGAAACCAAGTCTGCAAATCTGTCAATTTTTAGCTGGATTTATCTTTCTTTGTTGACAAGGATTTGGAAAATCACAGCAATTGCAGTTGTCATCATCATTTTATTTTGCTTGTGAACAATTTTTCCAAATAAGAATTGTAATCTAAAGGGAGCCATGCCAGAACAGGATATTGCTTGTGAGATTAATTGATGTTTGCAAAAGAACAATTTCTTGATTGATGAATTAGGTGTAGTAAATCCTTTAACCCTTTCGTTACCATATTTCTGTTGAAATACACTGCCTGTATTTCAATTAATTTTGGAAATAATGAAAAATTTAGTGAAATAACATTGTCTATATAAGGTTTGGTGTTTGGAACAAATTAACATAGGATTTTGATGGAAGGTTTTAATTCAGATAATTTCATAGCTGGAAGTTTATATAACCCTGGCCAGTTTTAAGCTGGTTGCTATGAAAAGGATTAAAAAGCTGTAAAATTTTTCATGTTGTTATTCATGTATTCCATATTCTTCACCTTCTTCCAATTCTCCCAAATTCCTTTTATTGACAGCGGCTGTATATTGTCTTCCACTTGTACTGCATTGTTGCATATGGACATTAATACTTTTGCACATTGCCTATAAATAACATTGGCAGGTTTGTGCATGTACAAGATTCATAGGATTGTGATATTTGCACAAACCATTGTTTGTTGTAGTATCATGTAGTCAGAGGTAATATTTGTAATATTGAATTTGAAAATGGTGTGGTCAGAGAAATGAGCACACACACACACACACACACACACACACACACACACACACACATCCACACACACACACTATTCAGCTTGTTAACATTTTTGGTTTTTAATTACATACACAAATACGAACAAAATGTGTGTCTGTGTGTGTGTAGTATTGAGGTTCTGTCAAGCCTTCCTCCACAACTCATTTACTTTCTTCTCTTCCCTCTATAGTGTACTGATATTTTTGTGTCCACCTCATTCCTTATCTCTAATCATGTCCTACTATTTTCATTCAGTGCACTCCCTATTCTGTCTCATATTCCCGTTGTACCTGAACATCACACCTCTTTCTTCTCTCACTCTTTCTCACTTTTCAGGTGGGAAAGCCATATAGTCACCTCTTCCTCTATCATGGTTTCTTTCTCCAGTCTCTACCCCACTCAGTTGAGGGGGTCTTATCTTGAGGGCACTTGGTGACCTCACCAGTGATGGTGGCATGTAAAAAGCACCCAGCACACACTATAAAGTGATTGGTGTTAGGAAGGGCATCTAGCTGTAGAAGTCATGCCAAAGCGGACAAAGAACCTGGCAGAGCCCTCTGGATCATTTGTTCTTGTTGAACCATCCAACCCATGCCAGTATGAAAAAAGGGATGTTAAATAACGATAATGATATATACATGAAAATACAGAGAAACAAGTGCAGCCAAGTGAATGAAGACCACACTTATATGATTACACACACACACACACACACACACACACACACACACACACACACTCTTACTCTTCCTGGCCATCATCTGTTATCCACTCCTCGTTATTTCTGAGATCTGAAATCTAACTAGTATCAATGATAAAAATTAAAAAAAATTCAAAGTTGGTTCAATTAATCATCCACCAACTCCACCCTTGAACACACAAGTAGCCTCATACATATTTACATTCATATATACCCTGATACACAAACACACACATGTATGCACACCCAAACAGCATACATAAATATTTAAAAGCTGGTGGAAAATTACATAAAGAAACTAAATAAGCTAAAAATAATCAAACCAACATTCCCCTTCTGTCATGAAAAAAATATTCCCCAATCCACCTACACTATCCTTAAATTCTACAAAAATCTCTCTGTTTTCTTTATGCATCATCAACTCAACTTCCCTCTTGGGTGAAGCTTTTGGTTACTGTGAGACCTTGAACTTTACAATTCCCACAATAAATAATGTATGTAATACATAAATGCTTGTACAGCATGTCTATTTATTACATGACACCTTATCATTCACTAATTATCTCTTTTCAGCTCTTACTGTTTCTTTCTCACTCTCATAATTGTGAGTAGACATGTAGCTCCTACAACAACCACCTGCTCTGCCCTACTCCTTTCCCTCATGCCTTAACCCTTATCTTTCATTAAGCAGTACCCTCCACCTTGAGGTTTCATAATCTTGTGAGCTGCATGGTGACCTCAATAGTGCTAGTGGTACTCAAAAAGCACTCAGTCCATACTGTAAAGTGGTTGGCATGTGCAAGGACACCCAGCCATAGAAACCATGCCAAAGCAGACTATGGAGCACAATGCTACCCTTGCACCCATCTGATCCTGTCAAACTGTCCAACCCATACCAGTATGGAACATGGGCATTAAATGATGATGATGTCAGCATGGTGGAGTGGTTTTAAAGTTTGCTGTGAATTTGTAGTTTCTAGATTCAGTCCAGTAATGCACTTTGCTTTGAACAGCAAACTTGTATTTACTTCAGCCTTATGTGTGAAACAAGGAACATTGAAGCTGCTTGAAAGTTTTATGAATAGATTGTATCTGTACTTCTGTGTTGCTAAGTTTACCTGAAGATTATGCTCGGGTTACAAATGTCTGCTCATGTCATTACCAATTATAATATAATGCAGAGGTAATTCTGTTGATTAAATAGCTTGAACTCTTCTCTATTCAACCAAAGTGACAACCATTTTTTACTTATATGTATTTATATGTATTGAGACATATATTTGTATCTGTGTTGTTATAATCCATATATATTTGTGTGATTCTCACGAGATCATTGTGAGGCACTGAATCTTCCAGTTCCATCTTTACTATATAAATATACCCATTTAAGCTTGTTAATGAAGAGAGATATTACTAGTATTGACTTCTTGTGAGTGAAGAGAGATTTTACTAGTACTGACTTCCACCACTGTTTTCAAGTATCTGTGTTGTATTATTCTGCAATTTTTGTGGATGTTTCACTGATTAGACTTCATTTAGTCTTGTGTTTTACATCATGATTTCAAAAGAGAATAATAATGTAATGAAAGAAGCATGTAGCCCTCTCTGTGAACAAGAAACCAGAACTTATAAGAAAGTTATAGGCCAGTGTTTTGTTGGCAAGAAATTGGGAAGAATGTGGTGTTTGATATGATGCAAACCGTTTTGAAAATAAGCAAAGCTAAAGACAATCTTGGTCTATTTTCTTTGAAATATAATGTTAATGCAAATTCTAAATCATCATCTGTTGGTACCAGGAACTTTATGAGTGTTGTGAAAAATACAAATTTGTTTTAAAAATAGACAAACCATACATGAACCACACCTATTAATATAATACAGAAAAACACGTAAACCACATCTGTTAAAAATACAGAAACCATACATAAAATGTTCTATATGAATCAAATACACACTATGCAACAAATGAAAGAAAACCTGATCAAAGACCTCTTGAAGCAGAACAAAATGCATTATTTCAAATCAGAAATTAGTGCTAAAATATACTGTAAAAAGCACTACAATTATTAATCTAATCAATAACAAACCTGGAGACAAGTTGTTAGTGACCAATGTCATTTATAGATTTGATTGTAAATGTAAAAGTTATTAACTTCATGACTGCAACTGTTATATTGCCCATACACATAATACACTTTCTGCCAGCTCACTATACACTGAAAGCAAGAAGCACCTGCAATGCATGACACTACACAAGACAAAAGTAGACAGGAAAACAGGAGGCTACATGTTTATACTTTACAGAATTTCCTTCAAATTTAGATGGTTAATGATGGCCATGATATATCACAGTGCTTCCATAAACACACAGGCCATATACAACCATCAAGAATGAAAAAAAACATCTAACTGGTGATATAAAAAATCTAACACTTGCAAAAACAAAAATTAAATTCTGGTGGTAATTTCTATACTAATCACATTGGCCCTGCCGACTATAAAGAGGCACCAACACTTACCAACATTTGAAGTAGAGACTATGAAAATTTAGAAATGTTGGCGATGGATTTAGGAACTTTATTGTTCCAAACAAATTCTGAGGAACATACATACAAGTATGATGTAACCTTGATGAAAAAAAGAAAAATATTAAAAATAGACTAGTCATGTTTTTTAATGCAACATATCAAAAGAAACGCTGTTGCCCATATATAAAAAACATGTAATTTATGTATGCATGCATGCATGCATGAATGAATGAATAAATATTGAGCAATAGAGTGGCAGAACTATTAGAACATCAGACAAAAAGCATTTCTGTATTATTCAGTTATGACCTTGTTTGTTCTGAATTCCAATTGCTGTGTTTTCAAATGTCTTGGGTTCAACAGATAAGTACCTGTGAAGCACTAGGGTGAATATGAAGAAAACGATCTAATTGATCACATGTTGATGGATACCACTGATACATTATATACATATACCTTCCAGTCTTCATCAGGTGTCCTGATGAAGGCTGGAAGGTATATCAGCCGAAACGTTGTGTTAACAAGAAACAAGATGAGGACAAATATCCGTCAAATGTAAATAATGTACATAATTCCTCATCTCTTAAATATAGAACTGTGATACCACTGATCTTCAAAAAGTGACACAGGTGAATCTCTTTATCTGTAATAGTGTGTTGCTAAATAAATAAATAATAATGTCCTTATTAACAACTAAGGGTTCATGAAAACATTGGGAATAGTACAGGACAATACAATGTGGGATTATAAGAAAGAGTACATAAAGAAAAGAATAAGTTACATAAATTTCAGCAATAATTCCCCCAAAGACAGAGGCTTCTGAAGGCTACTCATGGAAACTCCACAAAGCTAGTCACCCTGACCACTAATTCAAGTGTCTTCTTCCTATTGTCCCCCTTTAATCATATCTTTTGTGATGGATTCATATTCTCCACATCACGATAAGCTTCCTGTATCCACCAAGTTTATGCTAGGAATAAGAAGTGGATCTGTAGGTTGTGTGTGTGTAGTTGATTCCCTGAATTGTTGGACTCAAAGGTCACTTATCTGCATGCCCAACACGTCCTGCTTATGAAGGTAATTGTGGAGTAATTCATCCTTGGTTTGCACTGCTTATCAACCCTGCTACTGTTGTAATTGGTGTTATTGTGGTTGTTTATTTTTCTGCAACTCATGCTGCTGGAGTTGTGTACTGTTGTTGTTTTTGGTAGTTGTAATGGCAGTGTTTCCAGAGGCCAAAGCGAATGGTGTCAATGGCGGTGGATGAAGTGATAATGCTGATGGTTGTAAAGGTCTAAATTTTGGAATGTGGCTAGTTGATAAAGATGGAAATTTGTCAATATTGTCCATGTTGTTGTTGATTCCATTGTCTGCTTACAGATTCACTTGTTTCAACAGCAACACTGCTTAGTGTTTTTTCTCTTCTGCTCCCTCATAATATCAATGTTACTCTCTTTTCTCTCTCCTCTTCATTCATTGATGTACCTTCTTCCCTTGAAGATTATTTTGAATCTATGATGAAAAATTGAAAGGAAAACAATTTTCCATTTGATGCAAAATTTATATTGGAAAGTCCCCCAAGAAATGGAAACTTTATATCAAAAGGAACTCATCAGCAGTTAGTGGATCACTTACTCTCCACCATTATTCAAAAATCAACAAGAAACAGTGAATTTCAGGGTGAAACATCAGTTTATTTATAAATCTTCTGGAGCTGAAACTAAGCATGGCTTACTAGAATGCCCATCATAATATAATTCTTTCTACTGTAGGCACAAGGCCTAAAATTTGGGTTAGGGAGCTAGTTGATTCCATCAACTCCAGTGTTTCACCTGTACTTTCTTCTATTGATCCTGAGAGAATGAAAGTTGACCTTGGCAGAATATAAATGTAAAGAGCTGGAAAGGAATGTGCTAAGCATTTTGTCCAAAGCACTAATGATTCTGCCCACCTTATAAAAATAACTGGGTATAATTCCAGCAATTTTGAGGGGCTGGTGTTAGTTGATTACATTGCCCCACTGGCGCTTAATTTTATCAAAGCTGGAGAGAGGAAATGCAGGATTTGAGCTCAGAATATATAAAGACTTGGAACAAATAACACCAAGCATGTTGTCCAACATTTTAATGATACTACATTAATAACTGGAATAATTATGATTTTTAACTTAGATACAAGATCAGAAATATGGATGAATGAGGCATGCCAATCTATCACTGATAAAAGCAAAATTGAACCAAATGGGATTTGAACTCAGAATGTAAAAAGTCAGAAAAAATATCACAAGGCATTTTATCCTAACTCTAACTATATTCTATTAGTTCTTTATAGTAATAATTGTTTCTAATTTAGGCATAGGGCCATCAGTTTTGAAAGGGTAATGTAATCAAAACTCTTGACTTCAGTAGGTGACTGGTACTTTATTTTATCAGCCCCGAAAGGATGAAAGACAAAGTTAAGATCAGTGGAATTTGAACTCAGAATGTAAGTGATAGAGCAAATACTGCACCCATTTTGTTGCAATGCTCTAATCATTCTGCCAGATGAACACTCAACTAATAATGATAATAATAGCAAGAATAATATATGTGTATATTTGTGTGTGCATGTGCATATACATGTGTGTGTTGTATATAATACATGTGTATGTATATATGTAGTTATATTTATATATATGTGTGTTTGTCTCTCTTAAGGTGCATGTCGGTATATATGTGTGTGTCTGTATTTATTACCTATATATAGATGTTTATCCTATCTTACACATGGTATATAATGTGTGTATATAATTTAATTTCCTACTCAAATAGATGCATTTATGGATGTGAAAGGTTATTTGTCTGCAACCATTGCCTTCCTAAACCCTACCATGTCACCAGTACCACCCTGGAGCAGACTTCATTCGATAGACAGACAGCAGTACAATAATGTACTATGGGTTTACTCTTTCCTTTAGTTGAGGTGCTGAGTACATGCACTAGCTGTTTGAAATTACTGCTGCACAGCAGCCCAACTGACGTCTAGACTGAGACTACAGTTAGTAGTTATTAGTATGTGACTTTATTGGTACTTCTTAGTATCATTTCTAGCAACTAGTCTCTTTAGTGAAGCTATTAAGTGCTTTGAAAAACAAACACCACAAACACTAAGGCTGTGTCAGTAACAAAATATCAAGATATAAAATGCAATGAAATGGAGTGAATTGAACTGAATTGAATTTAAAACATTTGGTAACCAACTAGACTCTTGTGCTGCTCACGTGTCCATATGTAGTTGGTGGTGTACTTGAATTTTCAAAGTTACAAGATATTGTGTAATTTGATAGAGATCTTGTTGGCATTCAGTTGTATCTACCAACAGAGTTTGACTTGACTGCTATGTTTTTTACTGTCATGTAACTAATGTCTTTGTGTCAATAACTCTATGACAGTGGCTATGTAAACATGTGAATGTATATTTATGTATAGCTTTGTGTTTGTGTGTGTGAATGATTATATACATATATATTATATATATATATATATATATATATATACATACATACACACACACATGCATGCATATATTTGTGAATGTATATA
>NC_068983.1:16374952-16375283 GCF_001194135.2 Octopus bimaculoides | reverse complement strand
TATATATATACATACATACACACACACATGCATGCATATATTTGTGAATGTATATATATATATATATATATATATATATATAGATAGATAGATAATACATATACACATTCACATATATGCACTTTCACACACACAATTACATTAATACATAATGTACACATGGTTCACAATGCACAAAACTCTCAGACGTTGAGTCACTTGTTGCTTTATAACCAAATAGAATATCCATACTTTTGAATACTGAATTCTATTTCTCAAGCTTTTACCTCTTTCTCTCTCTCTTTTTCTCTCGATATATATATATATATATATATATATATATATATATATA
>NC_068983.1:16373069-16374135 GCF_001194135.2 Octopus bimaculoides | reverse complement strand
ATATATATATATATATATATATATATATATATATATATACACACAAAGCATATAGTCTAGTGGTGAGGTGATGCACTTAGGATTTTGCAATCATGGTTTTGATTTTTAGACCAGTAGTGTGTTGTGTTCTTGCGCAAAGTACTTCTTTTCACCTTGCACCAGTCCATTCTGCTATAGATGAGTTCCATTCAGGAGCAATGTTGGCCTGCCCATCTAGTCAGTGGGTCGGCATCATTTGAAAGCTACAACAGTGTGAAAAAGCATGTTATGACCAGCAGTTTATAACAGCGTCTGATAGTGTGGTTGATACAGGGATATGTATGTATGTATGCATATATGTATGTGGTTGTGCACAAAGTGCAGTGCCTCATTGAATGCAAAGGACTTGCAAAGACTAGAAAGAAATAAAGTAAATGTGTTCTGCCAAATGTACGGTGTTAGTGTACATGACCAATGGAATACAAATGAGCTGAGAGAAAACATTGGTTACAAGGAGAATGAGATAAAGTGTGCAAGATGCAGGGAATGAACATGCAGAAAGATGGGGACTGAAGAAGACTTAGAGTAAAGTGGTGGAGACTGATCCTGTGATACTGTATCTCATAAAAGGGACAACAAACTTTCAATTAGTGATCACAGAGTGGTGAAGAAAGCCCCATCCACCCATGCAAGCATGGCAGAACATGTATTAACATGAGAATGGTGATGAAAGGTGGGCTACAATCATCATCATCATCATCATCGTTTAACGTCCGCTTTCCATGCTAGCATGGGTTGGACGATTTGACTGAGGACTGGTGAAACCGGGTGGCAACACCAGGCTCCAATCTAATTTGGCAGAGTTTCTACAGCTGGATGCCCTTCCCAACACCAATCACTCAGAGAGTGTAGTGGGTGCTTTTACGTGTCACCCGCACTGGCAACGGCCATGCTCGAAATGGTGTCTTTTATGTGCCACCCGCACAAGAGCCAGTCCAGGGGCACTGGCAACGATCTCAATCGAAAACCCTACGAAGGCCAGTCAGGCGGTACTGGCAACGGTCACACTCAAAATGGTGCATCTTAT
>NC_068983.1:16370579-16372629 GCF_001194135.2 Octopus bimaculoides | reverse complement strand
ACATCCAACGGAGCATACTGGCTTCATTCCTTGCGAGCTTACGTATGTCCTCAGCAGTTACAGCCCATGTTTCACTGCCATGTAGCATGGTTGTTCGTACGCATGCGTCATACAGTCTGCCTTTTACTCTGAGTGAGAGTCCCTTTGTCGCCAGCAGGGGTAAGAGCTCTCTAAACTTTGCCCAGGCTATTCTTATTCTAATATATATATATATCAAGTGGCAGAATTGTTAGTATGCTGGGCAAAATATTTTGCAGCATTTCATGTGTTTATTATCTGAGTTCAAATTCTGCCATTGTCAACTTTGCCTTTCATCCTTTTGGGGGTCAATAAAATAAATCCCAGTTGAACACCCAGGGTCAATGTAATCGATTTATCCCCCTTCCCCTGAAATTGGTGGCATTGTGCCAAAATTTGGAATATATATGTGCATGCATGCACCTACACACATGCACATTCTACATACAAACACCCTACACATATGTACACTCACACATGCTAGTGGACACTCCTTGTATCACTTTCTTACCATTAAAACCACAATTATCTCTCTCTCTTCCGGTTAGTCAGAAGTCAAACATGTGAACATAACCCATGTATTTTTCCTGCCTGTCTTTCTATTTCCTTTCCTTCCTTCCATCTCTCCCCAGCCTCTCCTCAGCTTTCATTTAGTGTCCAACAAAGGATCAGGTCCAAAATAATATGCTAGTGGACACTCCTGTATCACTTTCTTACCTTTAACTTTATAACTTTTTTTCCCCTTACTTGAGTGTCAGTCTCATAACATTAACTGTCAATGTCCCTTGGACTTGGATGCTTTTTGTTATTTGTATTTACTTTGCTTATCATCATCATCATCATCATCATCATCATCATCATCATCATCATCATCATCATCATCATTTAGTGTCTATTTTCCTTGTTGGTATGGGCAAAACGGTTTGGATAGGGCTGGTAAGCTTGAGAGCTGCACCAGGGTCCAGTCTGTTTTGGTTTGGTTTCTACAGCTGATGTTGTTGGCACTCCGTCGCTTACGACGTCGAGGGTTCCAGTTGATCCGATCAACGGAACAGCCTGCTCGTGAAATTAACGTGCAAGTGGCTGAGCACTCCACAGACACGTGTACCCTTAACGTAGTTCTTGGGGATATTCAGCGTGACACAGTGTGACAAGGCAGGCCCTTTGAAATACAGGTACAACAGAAACAGGAAGAAAGAGTGAGATAAAGTTGTGGTGGGAGAGTACAGCAGGGTTCGCCACCAACCCCTGCCGGAGCCACGTGGAGCTTTAGGTGTTTTCGCTCAATAAACACTCACAACGCCTGGTCTTGGAATCGAAACCGTGATCCTATGACCGCGTGTCCGCTGCCCTAACCACTGGGCTATTGCGCCTCCACTACTATAATTATTATTGAATAAAATGAATTCGGAACATTATCCAACGTGTCTTGAATCTCTAAGACAGTAGTTTGTGAATCGAGGGAGATTTAACTGTTATTTCTAGATGTTGAGCAACTAGATACAGCCTTCTTCTTCATTGCGAGTCTGCTCCTCTAACCACTGGGCCATTGCGCCTCCACTACAGCTGATGTAACAGGATGCATTAGTATAGATAACTGGCACTCCATCGATTACAACTAGGGTTCCAGTTGATCCAATCAATGGAACAGCTTGCTAGTGCCACAATATAATATACTTCATACATTTTGTAAAGGGGCTGGCAAACAAAGTTAAAATGTAGTTTTGAGAAGGATCCTTTAGTCTTGTTCTCTAGTGCTGGCACCGTGCAGTCAGTATATTCTGTATAAAGTGGTTTGTGTTAGGAAGAGCTTCCAGCTGTAGGAATCTTACCAGAATAGAATGTGCCAAAGAGATTTCTTCTTCCAATCTAAGAGGGTAGTAACTCCAAATGAGAATCGATTTGGACTGGGTATACCTGTCCGGCTTATAGCAGCTTGGGTAGTGGTTATAAGATAATGATCTCTCTCTCATACACACATGTCAGTGTGTGTGTGTGTATATATATATATATATATATATATATATATATA
>NC_068983.1:16364812-16368824 GCF_001194135.2 Octopus bimaculoides | reverse complement strand
TATATATATATATATATATATATATATGTGTGTGTGTGTGTGTTTGTGTGTCTGTGTTTGTCCCCCCAACATCGCTTGACAACTGATGCTGGTGTGTTTACGTCCCTGTAACTTAGCGGTTTGGCAAAAGAGACCGATAGAATACGTACTAGGCTTACAAAGAATAAGTCCTGGAGTCGATTTGCTCAGCTAAAAGGCAGTGCTCCAGCATGGCCACAGTCATATATATATATATATATATATTTTATTCATTGCTATGTTGTAAAGAGGTTTCCTTTTCAAATATTTACTTCTTGGTTCAAATCTACTGCAGAACACCTCAAGTGTTTTCTTTTGCAACCTTGGGTTGACCAACTTCTCAGTGGAGTTTGGTAGGAGGTATATATAAAGGTGATTGATTTGCAGTATTGAAGAATCTTGGATAAAATGCATTTATTGCAACATTTTTGTTCTAAGTCTTTGCATCGAGTTTGAATGTTGGTGTCTCCTTTCTATCTAGTTGTCATATCCTGGATGTTTCAATGGTTCAAAGGTGTGTGTGTGCTAAGAGGTTGTCTGTGTCTGATTATGACTGTGTAAACACCTAAAATCATTAATGAAAGCATGGTACATGCTACCGAGTCATACTTGAATCTGAGTAACAGCTATGGTTTCATCTTCATCATCTGGTCAGGTGTCTTCTCCAGAGCAATGCAACTCTTTCATGCCAGATATTCCAGTTTAACTCTGTGGCATGATCATCTGGCTTGGGTTTTGGTCACATTGGTCTTTCACTAGCTGATTTATCTTATCTGCACATATCATGACTACAGATAATAGCAGTAGTTCCCTAACTGCACTGGTTGATCCTGACTGTTGACAATTTGTCGTATGTTCATCTGTCCAGTATCAAGGTCTACTCTGGTTCAGAGTAGACCTGGGAACAATAGCAGCTAAGAGATGGTTCTACACTCTTTGGAACTTCCAAAACCTTGTAACTTCCAAACCAGGGCTCCACTACTGGATGCACTTTGTGTGTGTGTGTGTGTGTGTGTGTGTGTGTGTGTGTGTTTATCTATATTAGTGAAGGCATGTGGCTTAATGGTTAGGGTATTAGGCTCACAATCAGAAGGTGAGTTCAGTTCCCGCTGGTGTGTTGTGTCCTTGAGCAAGACACTTTATTTCATGTTGCTTCAGCCCACTCAGCTGGCAAAAATGAGTATTTGTATTTCAAAGGGCCAACCTTATCACATTCTGTGTCACGCTGAATCTCCCTGAGGACTATGTTAAGGATATATGTGTCTGTAGAGTGCTCAGCCACTTGCACGTTAATTTCACAAGCAAGCTGTTCCATTGATTGGATCAACTGGAACCCTAGTTTTAATCAATGGAGTGCCAGTTATCTATATTAATGCATCCTGTTATATCAAAAAGCTAACTAAGCTGTTAGATTAAAAAAAGAAAAAGAGGGCTGATTATCATTTACTAATTAATTGGTCTTGCTTTATAGGTTGCTAGCAATTTATCAGTCTCTGGTTATTATAATGTATTTATTATGTATTGTGATATTATAATGGGTATTGTGATTAATTTTAGGTAATATATTATAATATTTCATGATTAACCATAGCCATATAGGCATGGCTATGCATGCAGGCGTGGGTATGTGGTTAAGAAGCATGCTTTGGGACAGTTCCACTGTGCAGTGCCTTGGACAAGTGTCTTCTCCTATAGCTCCAGACCAACCAATATCTTGCAAGTGAATTCAGTAGACAGAATGTATGTGAAAGCCTGGTGTATGTGTTTGTGTGTTGGAACCTGGTGCAGCTCCCTGGCTTACCAGTTCCGGTCAAACCATCTAACCCATGCTAGCATAGAAAGTGGACATTAAATGATGATATATAGTGTATGTGTGCATGTCTTTGTGTTTGTCCACCACTGCTTGACAACTGGTGTTGATTTGTTTATGTCACTGTAACTTAGCAGTTTGGCAAAGATGACTGCTAGAATAAGTACTAAACTTTAAAAAAATAAGTACTGGAGTCAATTTTTTTGTTTAAAACTCTTCAAGGCAGTGCTCAGCATGGCTGCAGTCCAATGACTGAAACAATGAGTAAAAAATAAAAGATATGGGTTACAAATTGAGAGTACATGATGACAGAATTAGGCTAGTTTTTAACCATAGTTTCTGCTTTTTATTACTATTGAACTGTGTCATTCAAGGGTGCATTCTTCTGTACACAACACACTCTACATTCTGTACTTACACATAAGTTTCTGTCTTGTTTAATCATGTGTAGTCTGAGTGTTATACTGGCATAAAGCCAGAAATGGAGAAGAAGAAGAAAATGTTGTAATTAACCAAACATGCATAGGAGGCAATATTTAGTATGTCTGTAGGCATGTTACTTATTAGCTATCTAAACTTAATCTCTTCATTCTCTTCTACCCATGAGTTAAGGTATAATGACTCATGATAAGTTGATTGGTAAAGTGGATTCACTTCAGCTGGATTCCCAAGAGTATTGCCTGGTTAGTAAGGATGCAGTTGATTGCATGTTTTGAAGGGTGGCAGACATGATGTTTCAATCCACCATGCAACACCTTCACATCAGCTCAAAAAATATTCATATTTCTCTATTTAGCTCACCTTTTATGTAAGATGTTTTCATTACATCATTGGATTAAGCAGTGATTATACAACTATGATATAAGTGTTTTTTTTAAACTTGAGAGTATAAAAAATGTGATTTCATAATTTCCTCAGAATTGAAAGTTCCTAGGAGCCTGGATTCCTTGTCTAAATGGACAGGGGATGAATATCCTCCAACGATGCCTAATATAAATAGGGTGTCTTCCTTTCTTTTTTTTTTATTATATACATCTAAATATGAAAGTTTCTATCATTCTGAATAAAAATAAATCTTAGGTCATCATATTCTTTGTCTACAATGATTTACAGTAGTGGTCTCCAACTTCTTTTTGGCTTATACTAAGAATTCTTGGGTTCTTCAATTTTTCTGTAGCTCCCTAGATATTATTATCAAAAAACAGTATTTCAGTTTTGTAATAAATGATTGTTAGTAAAAATACGTCACCTTTAAAACCTATAATGAAGATAAAATTTGCGAAATTTATCGAATAATGAAACTTTAAATATTGTTTTAAATTAGTGTCATTATCATGAAATTTATTTCAACAACTATTTAAAAATTGATGACTTGTAAACAACTTTTAAACAAAAATTTATAATGATAAATAAGTGTTTAAAAAAATTCTTTTTCAAAGGTGTAATGTTTTCTACCATTAATGTAATAAACTCCATAAAAATATCAGTGTTAATTAATTGCACGTTTATTCTCCATTATTTTATTTCACAAAAACAAAAAAATATTTTGTGATTTAAATAAAACAACTATTTAGAATCGTACAAAAAACTTCTATTTGACACCCTGAAAATTTATAACTTCTGAAAAATGATTACTTTTTGAGTACAATCCCAACTTAATGCATTATCAATGGTAAATTATTATTGAACTGCCAAAGGAATCCGTTTTTTTTGTTTTTTTTTTTGTCATGACAATATAATATATTGAAATGTATGTGTGTATGTTTTTGTAAATTTTAAAGAATTACAGACAATAAGAAAAAATTTTGAGAAGAAACAGTAGTGGCCCCCTTTATTGAACCTGTTCTCTCTATGCCTCCCCAATTCCAAAATTTTTCTGTGGCCTTGATGAACTTAGCCATGGCTCCAGGTTGGGAAACATTCAGAGGACTAGGGTATAGGTTGTTAAACCTATGTTAAACAGAAGAGGCTGTGCATTGACACAAAACAAGTGATCTTGTGATCCACACATTATTTTAAGAATTACGAAATACCAGGAGTAAATGTTGTTTATAGTAATACATTGCTTCATGTTATCATGGCATAATTTATGTAAAACTTCCTCCATCTGGTAACAATGGTATATATATATATACATATATATATATATATATATATATATATATATATATATATATATATATA
>NC_068983.1:16359857-16364344 GCF_001194135.2 Octopus bimaculoides | reverse complement strand
ATATATATATATATATATATATATATACACACACACACATATATATATATATATATATATATCAAAAAGTACAAGCAAAAATTTAGAAATTTGTTATTGATGCCATCCATATTTTTTTAATCACTGACATTTGGACAGCTACTACAAATGATTCTCCACTTTTTAGTATAAGTCACTAGTTTTTCTTTATTTTTCTTTCTTTAACCCTTTAACTTTCAGATTACTCTGTCAATTGTAATACTTATTCATTCATATTGTTTTGAATTAATCATGAATTATCTCATAGCTTAGAGATTTCAATGATGTGATTGTGTTTATGATTTGAATGACATTGTTGGGTAGATGTAAGAGGCCTGATCTGGTCAGTTTGAACATAAAACAAGTTGAACATTTTAGGCTGGATATGGCCAGTCTAAATGCTAACGGGTTAAATATAACAAGTCACTAGTTGACAGATCAATTTCAAAAAGAAAAACAACTTTTGCAAATTGCTCCTTTTGAAGACATTCACATAGGTGCACAAATTAATGAAGAGTTAATTTGGCAAATGATGTTTTCTTGATATTGCAAAATCCTGAAGCAAGTATAATTGGTGGAGTTTGGAATTGTGGCAAAGTCACTATCATGCTTCATTTATTACAGTTCACCTTTCCTCGAGTGAACCTATATTTGCTCAGCAAGCTGTAAAAACTATTATCACAACTAGTACAAATATTGTTAAGCACTTAAATTATTCTGCTGTAGCTGCAAGCAAGTTGACAGAATTACAGGAACAGCTGGGTTTAAAGAAACACAAATTAATTCAAGATGTGTCTACACACTGGAATTCAATGTACTACATGCTGGAAAGAAATAATGAACAGTGAAAAGCCCTTGTTACATGTACTATAGATAGTAACATCCCTACATTAAGTGCTTATCAGTGGACTCTTGCAGAAAAAAAAAATTGTGTAACTTATTAAACCATTCAATGAAATTACTGTGGAAGTGAGCAAGAAGCCATTTCTTAAATAATTATCCCAATTCAAATTATGAAATCATTTCTATTAAAGGCAAAGACAAGCATTTCCTTTGCTGGAACTCATGTCACAGTATAACTTAGGTTTTCAATTGAGAATAGATTTTCAATATATTTGGAAAACAAGTCTTTGTGTTTGTCTTCTTTGCTAGATTGAAGATTCAAAATGAAATTTCAAAGAACAGATATTAGGAATAAATAAATAAATAAATAAAAGAATGGACATCTGTTAATTTGGAGAGTACTGATGCTTCAGAATGTAAAGAGAGTTTAGTTGATTCTTTTATTTCCAAAGATTGTTCAAGAACATGGAGGGACGTCTCTAATGTGTTTAAATTTATTTGTTAAGTTAGCTTCAAGTGAACAGAAGAATGATGATGACTAGGCAAAGAAAGAAACAATAAATAAATGGAATAATATTTAAATTTACTCTTGTCACCAAAACATGATAATCTATTTTGTGGTTGAGAAATTCAAAACAAGTTTACTCTTACTTGAGCAAGCTTACTTTAATGTATCTTACTGCCTCGACTTCTGTCAAAAGTGAATGAGTATTCAGCACAATAAGTAACATATACTAAGCCTGCAAAAAAAATTAGCTGTACCTTGAAAACAGAGCATTTTGAAGTTCTTCTTGCATTATAATTGAAGAGTTTTCAAATTTGATTACTAATTTAATTTTTTTAAGAAGATTAAGATAGCCGAGATCATTATTAATGAAATATTTTTGAATACCTTTAAATAAACATGTAATCAAAATGTTTATAATTTTTCAATTAATTCCTTTTCAAAAGATCAATTAAATACATGTTGTCTCAGGAGGGTAGGGGGTGGCTCTACTACTTTGACACCCTTTTATCTACAGAGAATTATATCCCCATGGCAGTCCCAAGTAATTCTGGTTGCATAAATCAGTTCCTTCAAGTACCATGAAGGGGTTAGATGGCACAGGTGGGCTGAGATTGTGTATCCTAGGAAATATTATGTTTCTTATGTACTTTAACACTTTGAATCCAATATAACGTCTCTCAATAATAATAATAATAAAACAAGAACAGTTGATTATCAAAACAGGCCAAAAAGCCAATACTGATTAATCAACAAAAGGCTGATGTGACTGCTTACTGATTATCTGCCAATTAATTGGTACATTCCTAAAAAAAAAAAGTGTTCAATAAATGTCACTCTTTGAAGGTATTATTAATTCCCAGATAAAATAACTATCTTAAATTTCATGCAGAGCTGTTGTGTTATGAGAGTCCTGGGCAAGCTGAATTTCAACCTTCTTATTCAAATAAAATTAAAAAATTTTTTTTACAAGGAATAGAAACTGTATCTCAAAACGCAAAGATGTTTACTACATTTTATTAAATATAAGAATAAACTATTTATTTTAATTGTTGTTTTCATATTTTCCATTTTGCTTATCAACGACCTGAACTTGATATGGCACATCTTAGTATACGCTACCCCAGATGATTACCCAAGTTATCAGTACTTACAGGTGGTACTACTTGCAATGAAAGCAAATAAAGGAAATTGGTAAATTATAGCTAAACTGAGGGCTGGCTTTTGAAGGGCTATTTTATTCAGCTACAAAACAATTGGAAGGTGAGAAAGGTTGCACTTTTCACTGTTTGATTTCCAGATATAACCACTCAAAATTTTATTACCCTTACCAGTAAATAGCAGTTTTATATACCAATCTATCTTTTGTTGAGGAATGTCATGTTTGAAATTATTTTCTGTTGAGATATGTCTAGTTTATTGAGGCAACATGAGTCTCAAAAAATACCAATTCTGTTTTTTGTTGTTTTTTTTTTTCCTTCTTTTCTTCTCTGCTTGATATTGAACTTCATTACTGGAATAGCTATGAAATTTAATTTTGCAGTTAAAGGATTAATAAATCTTGAAATCTTGTTAGTCTTTTATTAACCCAGTGAACACATTTCACAGTCATCAAAGTCAAACTGTCCAAACAAAATTCTGTTTCAGTTGGATATCACTTTATAATGTAAATGCAAACTACCTCTTACTAATGCTGTGTGTTGTTAAGCACTTAAGGTCTGCTTTGGATTCACTTGTGCCATTGACTATGAAACTGAAAGAAGCCAGTTGTGTGTGTGTGTGTAATGTTTGTGTTTATGCTGTTTGTCCCACCACACTTCTCAACTGGTGTTAGTTTGTGTATGTCTCTGTAACTTAGCAGTTTGGCATAAGAAACCAATAGAATAAATACCAGACTTAAAAATAAATACTAGGGTCAACCAATTTGATGAAACCTTTCAAGACAGTGCCCCAGCATGGCTGCAGTCCAATGACTGAAACGAGTAAAAGATAAAGATATAACATCTGCTAATTGAGTTAGCAATGGAGCCACCATGTGGTTGCTTGATCTACCAGAAAAAGCAGCCAATTTCTTTTTTTAGCAGGTTGAGCAATTACATGTAGAGACTCCATCATCAACACAATTTTTTTTTCTTTCTACCTGATGCTATTTATTGTGTAATTGAGTTGCAGAGTAGAGGATATAGTTATCAACAACTTGGATTTAATGATGTCTAATCCTTTAGCCATTACCTTATCTAACCCAAAACTGCTCTTTGATTTGATAAAAATCTGTTAATCAGGTTTGGCACAAATTCTGTCTCTTTGGATATGATGAGGTGGTTGAACTTTGGAAATGTTTTATTCATCTTAGACATCACAGAAACCTTGTTGGTGCAGTGTCTAAATTGCAAATACATGCATGGAAACACATACAAGAAAACATTATGAAATCCTTTTATAAAAATAGAAATATGTATATGTGGGGAGGAGGTAGCAGTCTACTTATGACATATTTCCTTGCAAGCATATATTGAGCACTTTAATGTTTTCAACTGTGAAAATCAAAATAGATGTGAACACATTCGAACAACCCTTGGATATTTTACTATGTAAGATTGCAGGAGCTTTTTATGTGGTGCCAGTATCAGCTACCATCTTGGATATTTTACTGTGTAAGATTTAAGCCTGTGTTGACACCATGTAAAATGCACTTGTAATGGTACCACATAAAAAGTACTCAATACATTCTTTGAAGTAGTAGGCTTTAGGAAGAGCATCCAGCCATAGAAACCATGCCAAAACAGACGGCTGGAGCCTGGTGCAGCCACTCCTGTCAAAACGTTCAATCAGCATGGAAAATGGACGTTAAATGATGATGATGATGATGATTGCAGATGAGTGTCTTTACACCAAACAAGAAACATGTAGGAAGGCATTAGAACAGCATTATCAAACTTCCTCATTCATCCAATGCCAATCACATAAGGAAGGTTGTTCCAGCATTGATGCCAGTGCTCCAGCGTGACCTGCAACCCACTGGTTGAAACCTAAGGAATGCAGCAATACACATTTTATATATATATATAAATATATATATATATATATATAAATATATATAAATATATATATATATATAAAT
>NC_068983.1:16354993-16357171 GCF_001194135.2 Octopus bimaculoides | reverse complement strand
ACTCTAAGGCCCTTCAATTCTAGACCTTGCTTCCACACCTGAAACTTCTCCTCTAGTTCTGATAGTGACTCCGCAATTAGGGCAAGGTCATCAGCATAGAGGAGCTCCCAGGGGCAACCTGTCTTGAACTCCTCTGTGATTGCCTGGAGGACTATGGTAAATAATAGGGGGCTGAGGACGGAACCTTGGTGGACCCCTACCTCTACCCGGAATTCATTACTGTACTCATTTCCAACCCTCACCTTACTGGCAGCATCCCTGTACATGGCTCGCACAGCTCTCACTAACCATTCTTCTATCCCAAGTTTCCTCATTGACCACCAGATAAGGGATCGGGGGACCCTGTCAAAGGCTTTCTCCATGCCAACGAAAGCCAGGTACAGATATATATATATTGATTATGTATATAAACATGTTATTTCTTCACAGTAAGTAAATAATGCGACAGACTTCTATTGTTGAGACCAAAGTATCATAATCAGAACAAGACCAATTGCTTTTGTATTTGTGAGGCATAGATTTGCATTTCCAACAATCACTGACTCTTCAATCTGATCTGCACCCATTCTTAACAATTGTCTGCCTGCGCGCGCACACGCACACACACACACACACACACACTCACACTCACACACACACACACACACGATCATGAGTTCATGTGTGAGTACTGCAAATTGTGTTGTGCTTCTGATGTATGTACATAATTGCCTTGCTTTACTTAGATACTCAATTCTTGATAGTTACAGAGGGCATTGTTCCATAGTGTGTGTTGGAGCATTTTTCAACTTGGCAGAACCCATCTCTCATGTCTGACCACTGAGATACAGACAGGCAGGTGGTGAGAGAGAAGAATTAATCCTGGTGCATGACTGGTTATTTATTTCATTAATCCCGAAACGATGAATTGTAAAGTTGACCTTGGCAGGATATGAACTCAGATAGAAGCAAACCAAAAGGAATACTATAAGGCAATCTATCTGATACTTTAACAACTTGGCCAGTTCGCCACCTTTATGTATATTGACTATAGTTGCATTAGTGTGCCTCATTGCTAACAAGTTCCATTCCCACGTTACAGTTGAGTAGTTAGCGATTGCAAGTGCAATCAGCCATAAATTTTTTTCTCCAGCAATATGCAAATGTACAAATTTGTAAAAAAAAAAAAATAAATAAATAAATAAAAATAAGAATAAAAAAAATAAAAATAAAAATGAAGGAAAAAATACCCATTGCAACCATGTTAGCAATGTAATGCTGATGAAGATAGAAAGGGGGAAGAGAAGGAAATAGTGTGTGAGTGTGAATGAAATGTTATATGTGTATGTAAACAATAATTTGGAAGTGGAAAACAATAAGAATGAGTCCAATGATGGGAATCAAATATGTGTGTGTGTGTGCTTGTATGTGTGTGCATGTGTGGACATTTAAATATATATATATATATATATACATACATATATATACATGAATACATGATCTGTATCTTTCTTCCTCTGTCTGTCTCTTTTTCTCTCTCTCTCTCTCTATATATATATATATATCTGTATGTATGTGCATATGTATGTGTGTGTGTGTATACACACACACACACACACACACATGTATGTATATTCACGCATATAATTCCGTAAATATATGATTGTGTGTTAATATCTCTCTCTCTCTTCCTCCAGATATGCATTTACACGTCCATGCACACACACACACACACACAGCTTTGCACGCATAAATACAAAGAGATTACAGGGTGTGCAATAAATAAAGCAACATTTTAAATTCTTGGGGGTTTTTTTTTTAATATACATTTGAAAAACCTGACTGATTTACAGGACACATGGTAAGCATATGTATACACACTCACACATACATACATACATACACACATATTTTTTCTAACACATTCCCTTTCTACTGACAGCTGAATTCACTGCAACTGATGATAGAGAAGCATCTAGAAAATAGCTTGAAGTAGAAAGTTACTTGTGTAGAAAGAAACAAAACAACAACACCAAAAACAAAAACAAAAAAACAGCTACAGCAACATCTATCTACATTTTAGTTTATGATCATCCAATTTCCGACAAATGCTTGTTGGATGAAGATCAGTAGCAAGGCAAGTTTTGGAGAGAATCTAGCAGGTCCATGATTCTCTCACTCTCTCCCCCTCCCTCCCCC
>NC_068983.1:16353555-16354972 GCF_001194135.2 Octopus bimaculoides | reverse complement strand
ACACTTTTTTTTTTTTTCCATCGGTCCATTCTCCACTGCTGGCGTCTGTGCTATTGTTTGTTAGAGGAGAGTGAAAGAGAGAGAGTGAGAGAGAGAGAGAGAAAAAAAAAATCAACAATATTGGATGGTGTCATGTTTCACACCAGACTGTTGTATATAGCATTGCTTGCCTGGAGATTGCACCTTGTTGCATTGCAATTGGTGCAAGTTTTTTTTTTTGTTTTTGTTTTGTGTGTGTGTGTGTGTGTGTGTATGTATGTGTGTGAACAGAATGGTACCAGCTGCTGTATTTTTTGGTGGTTGTGATGTTGATAGTGGTGAATGGTGGCTTCTGTCTGTGTGTATTTAATTTCCCTATGTTGAAAATCTATTTTCTTGCTGTTATTAAGTCCTCTTTTCTTCATCTTTCTCTTTCTTTTCATCACTCTCAGTCACTTTTGCTATTTGTCTCTGCCTTTTCATCTCTCTCTCTCTCCCTCCCCCTCTTGTAATGGGTTCTCTGTTCAATATCTTAGTCTTTCACTTTTCTCTCCTCTTCAATTTTTTCGTACCCCCTCTATTTTCTGTAATCCTTTCCCTCCCACTTACATAGTCACTTTTTTGTAATGCACACACACACACACACACACACACACACTTTCCCAATTTATTTCCTCTTTCTCCATTCATTTCATCTCCTTCCTTCATTCTCTTATTTCCTCTGTCTGTCTCTATCTCTTTTACCTAATTCATTGATCTCTCTCTCTCTCTCTCTCTCTCTCTCTCTCTCTCTCTTCCACCATATCCAATGTTTCTCTCTCATTCTCTGCCAAAAGACTTCCCTATATCTTCCACCCTTTCACCCATCCTACCACCCTCAAGTTATGGTGAATATCAAATGTTATTTCATGTTTTATCATTTAAAATGTAGTACTCTACATAGTCAAGAGTTATTGACTCCTGTTACATTATCACACTTCTTTATCATTGTGTCTGGTCTGAAGATACAGCAGAACTGCATTCAACCTTCCTACACCTCTTAATTCCTCCGCTCAGAGATTTTGGGAAGCAAACACTTTCCTTTTATTTTCAGTTTTGTTTCATTTTAATTTTTGTTTACTATTTTCTGTCTTTCTTTTCTTTTTTTTTTTTCATCTCCCCCACCTCTCAACCACTACCTCCACCACCCACTTCTGTCTGGATTAACTCCTCAGTAAAATCAGACATGAAAATATATATAAAAGGTAAAAACAACAACAAAAAAAAAAAAGAAAAACCCACTAAGGCATTAACTGTGAATATTTTTGTTAAGCTGCTGTATTTCACTGTATATGAGTATATTGAACTGTGGTACTAGTCTGTATTGAGGCTCCAGTTCTGCTTGTTAGGTTTGTTTACTGAAACACTCCACAGTAACAAACAAATATACATATATATA
>NC_068983.1:16349064-16352930 GCF_001194135.2 Octopus bimaculoides | reverse complement strand
TTTTTTTTTTTTTTTTGCTTAGGCAAATGTCGTCATCTAGAGATTTTGGATGCTACATTGGAAGCTTGATTGATCATGTAGTAGTTCCAGCACATTGGTACAGCTCACCTGTATTTAGAAGAGAGATGGTGGTTTGTGTCATTTTAGTTTTACTGTTGCTATTGGTGCATGTGTGTGTGTGTGTGTGTAAGGAAGAATGGTAATGAAAAAATGGAAGGGAAAGAATTGCTGATATGTGACACTATTTGACCTTCAAAATAAGATTCTGTTCATATGCTCAACACTTTTACTAGTGGCTTAGGTTTGATATTTCAGTATGAGTATAATAACTCTTTTTTCTGTTATCTGCATTTTTTACCTTATTGGGCTCCAAGCAATCCCTTAGTGCTCAGAATCAAAGGCATATTCACCAATATATGCAGGAGAGATTGTTTCATTGGTTTTAGTGGTGGTGTGACTGCAGCTTGAAAAGTGCTATGAATTAGCATAGATGGTGGTCGTCACATCTGGAATAGTGCAAAAAATATGTGAGTGTTTGGATGTTACAAATGACATGATTAAACTGCAGTAAATGATGCAGCATTTGCCAACCTGAATGTTCATACTATTGTCAAAAAAAAAAAAAAAAAAAAAAAAAGAAAAACCAAACGTTTATGTAAATTATGATGGTGATGGTGGTGTTTATTGCCAATCCCGATAAACTCTGATTGAGCAAGATCTGTGATCCGAGGTATTCCAACCATGACCATCTTGTCATTCTCCTCTACATTATACATCTTGGACTACTCTTTTACTTGTTCAGTCATTTGACTGCGGCCATGCTGGAGCACCGCCTTTAGTCGAGCAAATCGACCCCAGGACTTATTCTTTGCAAGCCTAGTACTTATTCTATTGGTCTCTTTTGCCGAGCCGCTAAGTTACGGGGACGTAAACACACCAGCATCGGTTGTCAAGCGATGTTGGGGGGACAAACACAGACACACAAATACATACACACTCATACATACATATATATATATATATATATATATACGACAGGCTTCTTTCAGTTTCCGTCTACCAAATCCACTCACAAGGCTTTGGTCGGTCTGAGGCAATAGTAGAAGACACTTGCCCAAGGTGCCACGCAGTGGGAATGAACCCGGAACCATGTGGTTGGTAAGCAAGCTACTTACCACACAGCCACTCCTGTGTATAATTTTATTTTTTATGACAGAAGTGGGGTCATTTGAGGAAGACTTGATTTGTTAATGTGCTGCTGTTGTTGTTGTTGTTGTTGGTGGTGGTGGTAGTGGTGATGGCAACCATAGTGGTGGTGGTGGTGGTGGTGGTGGTTTGAAAACTAAAGCTAAAGTGACCAGAGTTTCCTAGGTGAAAACTCTACTTCTTCCTGCCAAGACAACTGTTTGAGAAATTATACATTGCTTATATTTATGCACCTTAGCTCATCCAGTGTCAGATGTGTGTGTGTATGCGCTATTCGGTGAAAGGTTAAATGTTGTTAATTAATGTCTTAAAGTCTCTCAGCTTATGCAGTCTGGTTCCTCAAACAATAGGAAGGCCTAGCCAAGAAATATAAACAAGACTAAGGAAAATGTTAGGAGAAAAGTGATGAGTGACAGAGCAAAAGGGAGGGAAAGAAAAGTTTATGTATATCAACCCTTTAGCATTCAGATTATTCTATCAAATGTGATGCTTATTGATTCACAATAGTTTTGAATTAATCATACATTATCTCATATCCTTGAGACTTTGATGATGTGATTGTTAAGTGTAGAATAACATTGTAGGGTAGGTGTGAGAGCCTGGATCTGGTCAATTTGAATATAAACCAAATGGAAAATTTTGGCTGGATATGATCAGTTTAAATGTTAAAGGGTTAATGATGATGGTGTGTTAGGATAATCTATTCTCTAAACAATTCTACTTTTTTTTTTTTTTTTCTTTTACAACAACCAATGTTTATAACCTGGTACATTTACTTAGCGATTGTTTCATCACTATTTCCTGTGAGCATGGTGAACTCTATATTTTAGTGATGAGGTCACAATAAGGTTGGAACAAGCTGAAATTTGTCTCCCATATTTGCTATGATGAAACTTATATTAATCAATGGCTAATATAGTTTTTTTGTTTTTTTTCTCACTACATAATTATTTTAAGTCAGCTTTTTGATGTTCACTGTATTAGATATATTGATAATTGCCAGTGTTATGATTAATATCATATTTGTTCATAAAAAAAAAAAATTACTACCAGGAAAGATGAGATAATGATCTCTTTATTTGCCACAAACAATAATTATTTAATAAATGAAAGTAATTGTTTTGTTTGTGTTACTTTCTTAACCCCTAACTATTTTGACATTTTACAATTTTTCTTCATTATGATATATCATTCACTGACCAGTTGAGACTAGATATTATTAAAGGATTACTTTTATTTTTTGCTTATATCTTTCAAAAAATGTCAAAAATAAACTTCATCTTTGCATCTGTACAAATATTAAAACATTTCTTTTGAATATCATATCATTTTTTTTTATCTCTTTCGACCTGTTAATTTGTTTATTTCTTCTCTCTCTCTCTCTCTCTCTCTCGCACAAACACACAAAAACATCTTTTGTGAATACGAATACATGATAAATATAACGATAGTTATTTATCAGTAGATCTCATGTTTTTTTAATTTTTTTTTTTTTTACTAGAGATGTAATTAAATAACTTTAAATGCCATGAAAAATTCACTGCATTCTAAAAAGATGAAAAGAAAACAAAAAAAAAAGCAGTTTATCATTTGTATTCTTATTCTGTTTGAACTTGAAAAGAAATTGTTTATCAACTAACAATGTTTATGGTTAAAAATATTACACTGACACTGCTGTTAACGTTCTTCCTATTGCGATTGACAATGCTATTTAGTCTTCTTTCGTTGTTTACATAAGTTCTGAATGGCTTTTATCTTACATACACACTAAATTGAGCTCTTTAAAATCATTATCATCTGCATCAATATCACATGATCCTTTCATACAACAAACACAGAAGGATTACATTGATTTTCATTGATGCACGCTTTTTTTTTTTTTTTTTTGTATCCTATCTTTTAGTCAGGAGGGAAGGCAAAGCCCATGTTTCTTTTCATGGCTGCTGAAACTGGCAAGAGGAAACTATCCTCAAACCAGAAGCTCGTATGCTTGCAACAAAGTGGACTCTGCTAAAAGCACCAATTTTGCCAGGTGGTTAATGTTAAACTGGATGATAGGCTGAGTCTATCACCTTAGTAGGCCATAGTTGGATTTGTACTCAGAACACAAGGGACTGGAACGAATACAGGAATGCATCCATTCTGACTTTCTTACAGTTTCAGCAATCCACCATCTCTGATTAATTTTTTTATTTACCTTGAAAGGATCAGAAGCAAGCTGACTTTACCAGGATCTGAAATAAGCTTTTGATGTAAACCGATTTCCATACACATATTTATGCAATAGGTATTCTTTTTGTATCATAAGACTCTTCTTCACCCCCCCCCCTTTTTTAAAAACCATTTTTCTGTTAAAATACACTGCCATTGTTTCAGTTGGAAAAAAATAATAGGAAATTTAGTAAAATAATATTGTTGCTATTAATCTGGTTTTTGGAACATGAAATTGTTAATGGAAGGTTTCATTTAGATTACTTTGCAGTAGAAAGTTTGTATTGTGGAACCAGTTGCAGGCAGGGTGGTATCAAAACAATTAAGCTTGCATTATGCTACCCTGTCTTTTACATTGACTACTCTATCTCTGATATAGGCTAACAGTATCTCTATTACTCTTCTTGATATTGTCTGAAGTACCTATTGTTGTTATTGTTATTAAGCAA
>NC_068983.1:16347637-16348964 GCF_001194135.2 Octopus bimaculoides | reverse complement strand
AGGTGTAAAAGCAATAACATTATGAATAAACACTAAAATTGAAATTCTTACTGCATCTTACCTGTTTGATTTGTTACTAAAATAATCCCAGATGTCAACCGCCAACAATTTTGCCACTTTTCAAGATGAGATACATTAATTTGAATTAATTAAAATACAGTTATAATCGCTACAAGATCTTATTCTTTCTCTATATTTCATTCAAACATTTTCATTGAAAATAAAGTACAGAACTCTTTTATTAGTCAATATACCATTGGCTATGTACTCTTATACATTTTAATGAATACATTTACATAACAGAATGCATGTAGGCGAAGGTGAATGCAAGTGTGTAACATACTGAAAATTAATATGTATTTCTCACTTTCACATATTATTTGCAATAAAAGTAAAGGACTATATGATAGTTTTACTATCAAGCAATGAAATATAGTTATACCATATTTCTATTGTGAAACTGTCCAAAGCATCCTTTACACAAGGGCACTTTGCAAAACGAACACATATGAGGTCACAGCCTCATATCCTTTCACAGCTTTTCTTGTTTTCAATGAACACAGTCTGCAAACTTTTCCCTTCAATTTATTTTTTCCACTTTATGGAAGTCAATATTTTCTCTGCTGACATACACTTCAGTTAATTTTGCTTTTCTCCCAGTTCTGTGCTTTCTGGAAGAAAGGCCCTCATGTAACCAAGATGCGATGTCAACCTGGAATTTCAAAAGCTCATAGTCCTTTGGTGGCAGAGGTACCTTGTGGTTTTTTACATAAACATTACATGAATTAACTATAGTTAGACGTAATGCTGGATATATGGATCACCATACCTTATATCAGGATTCCAATAGTTCCACAGTTGATACCAAACATAATGTTTATAGTAAAAAAAGCTCACTTTTCCACAATATCAGTTGTCTGCCATAATGGATTGGGCCTTCCATGAATAGAAATTATGCATTGAGCATACTTGTTTCCTCCGTGACAGTTTCAAAAAAACTTTTTGGTAAAAATAAAAATAAATAGTCCAATGCTTGAGCATAGGGAGGTAGACTGTATTGTGCTTTGCGGGAGCAACTGTTTCATCGAAAGCATATATCATTGTTAAATGCTTGAAAGACGAAAGTAGAAAAACAACCAATAACAGATGAAGGGTCATTCTTTATGTTGTCTTGTTTTCTATTTCTGTCCTGCGTTGTTCGAAAAAATAGTTCATATTCCATGTACTCATATTTCGTATTTTTTTGTTGTTTACGTTTCATGACATCCTGTGCCTACATATGCATATATATATATATATATATATATATATATATATATATATATAT
>NC_068983.1:16335335-16347494 GCF_001194135.2 Octopus bimaculoides | reverse complement strand
TATACACACATATATATATATATATATACATATATATATATACACACACACATATATATATATATATATATATATACATATATATATATATATATATACACACACACACACACACATATACATGTAGATATATAGATCTTGATCTACATGTCAAGCTGTCTATGGTTATTGTCTGTCTTATAGTCTCCTCAACATCTAGAATTCTGTGCTTATTGCTCGTTTCAAATCTTTTTTCTAATATTGATTATTTTACATAGGTACAGTGTCTTATGACACTTATAAGAAAAGGGCATAATTGATTAACCCAACCATAGTACATGTCTGGTATGTATTTCATTCACCCTTTGAATCTCGAAAACAATTTCAGCTTCGTCAGGATTTGTCTTCAGAACATGAATATACTAAATATTGTAAAACATTTAGCTTGACTGGCGCATGTTATTGATTTCGTCTGACCAAAGTCTTGTGAGCTAAATCTAGAAGACAAATATTATCTAGAAGGCTCTTGGACGCATTTATGTGTAATGTGCACATATTGATGAAAAGTGGGGGATTTGTGCCTCAGAAAAGTTCCTCGTGTTATTTGGTTCCATCATGGTTATATCCTTTTGCTCCTAGGTTTACTTCGCCTTTTGTTCTTATGAGAGTGAAAATAAGTGTTGAGGTTGACGTAATGACACAGAATGGCTCCAGTCTTGAGAAATTCAGTATGTTGAGTAATTTAGATATGATTCAGTTTAGTAAAACTACAAATATGATAATGATGAATAAAGAATTTTTTTTTTATAAATGGTGCTGATTTACAGGTTGTTTATTTGTTGGTGATATTAGTGTATATAATTCACAGTTGTAACTAGGTTAAGATAATAGTAGTTGTTTTGTAGTTTTAATAGTTTTCCATAATAAATGGGTTAAAATAACAGTTTGTTAGAGGTACATGGAATTTTGGCAGACATTTTCAATTGAAAAGAATTTCATAAGTTGCATTAAAATTTTATAAGGCTAAAATAAATTAGCAACAATCTTATATTAGCAAATACCAACCAGAGTAGGAGGAAATTATTGGTGGATTGTGTCAGCAGAAAATCAATTAGTAAAGTTTGCAAATTTTGATAAGTTTCTATGCTGCTGAGAAGTGTGAGTACTGGTTTTTTAAACAAACCTCTTATTTAGAAAAAGAAAAGTTTTGTTGAGCCTAATATATAAGCATTGAAGAAAATTCTTTCTTACCTATGAAGAGTTTTGCTCAAAGTGATTCAAATTTGCAGACTTTACTGAGAGTGATGAGGTGAGCCCAAAAGATTTGGTGTTAAGATTTAATTCTAATTGAACTGTTTGTAGGTTTTTGTGTGTTTTATAGAGATTGTAAAGTTTAGTGGGGGAAATTTGAATATATAATAGTTGTAGTGGAATACTGTTTTCATACTTGCAATGGTAGGTTTGGTGACAGGAAGGGCATCCAGTTATAAAATGCCTTTCTCCAAATAATTCTCCATGCAATCCAAGTTAAATAAATGGATAAATGGTTAGTTACATTCATACTTCTTTGATCATGTGTATGAAGCTCTACATGGATGTTCAACTTGCTACAGACAGCAGTCACATCTCTCTCAAATCTGGCACTCTTTGCATGGAAAGTTTAAAAAACAAAAAATGTTTTATTGTAAAGCTATTACTTATTATGTGTGGCTTCCTAATCAATAGTGGCGAGCTGGCAGAATTGTTAGCACTCCAGGCAAAATGTTTAGTGACATTTTGTCTGGCTTTATGTTTGGAGTTAAAATTCTGCCAAAGTTGACTTTGCCTTTCATCCTTTTGGGGTCAATGAACACTTGGGGGTGGGGGTCGATGTAATTGACTTCCCTCCCATGAAATTACTGGCCTTGTACCAAAATATGAAATCATTATATCTCACTCTTTACTCTTTACTCTTTTACTTGTTTCAGTCATTTGACTGCTGCCATGCTGGAGCACCGCCTATAGTCGAGCAAATCGACCCCAGGACTTATTCTTTGTAAGCCTAGTACTTATTCTATCGGTCTCTTTTTGCCGAACTGCTAAGTTACGGGGGCATAAACACACCAGCATCGGTTGATGGTGGGAGGACAAACACAGACACACAAACACACATATATATATATAGATATATACGACGGGCTTCTTTCAGTTTCCGTCTACCAAATCCACTCACAAGGCTTTGGTTGGCCCGAGGCTATAGTAGACACTTGCCCAAGGTGCCACGCAGTGGGACTGAACCCGGAACCATGTGGTTTGTAAGCAAGCTACTTACCACACAGCCACTCCTGCGCCTATGTCATACTTGTATAACAAAATTGTGAATTACATGTTTTTCAAGACCCTCAAGCAATCCACTGTGCATCCAAGTATTTTGCTTGCAGTGCTGCCCTTCCATTTTTTTCCTAAAGCATATTGAATAATGGAGTTCGACATACAGTCTGAATTTTAAAATTGGAAGGGTTATGACTGGGTTTCCTTTGATTAAAGGTTTATCATACCATGACTGACCTGAAGTAGAGCAACAATAACAACCAAGCCTTTATTGGGTCAGTTGACTTGGTAGATATAGCAACTGATCTCCTTCAGATCATACTCTGTATAATAATAGGATAATTGCATAATATAGTTCTATACACATTGTGTCTGAAAAAAAAAATCAAAAGTAAGCTTGGTCCTGCTTGAATATCTTTGATCAAATATCTTCTCAATTAGGACTGACTTAGTATTAATATTGAGAATAAAATGATCAACACTCTAAAATTACTGTCCCAATTATTGATCTTTTACAACTTAGATTAAATATTAATTGTAACATTATCATCAGTTGACCATATTAGTCACATAACAAGGCTATAGACACTTCCTTCTATCATCTCTCTTTTTCTTTTCTTTTCTTCTTTCTTTCATCTTTCCTTTTCTCTATTTCGTATACTTCATAGAATTATTTCCACATATTGTAAATAATTTTACATTTGTGTGCATATAATTTGAAAGAATTTAATGTATTCACACACACACACACACACACACAATATATATATATATCATCATCATCACCATCATCATCGCTTAACGTCCGCTTTCCATGCTAGTTTAAACTTTACCGTCAGTATTCTCTTTCATCCATTTGTTACCAGAAATGTGTATAAGTATTATATGTTGTACTCCAGATCTAGGTTGTTTATTCATTTGGTGCTGAGTGTGTCAAAATCCATTGAGATCATGTGTTATAAGTCTGATTAGAACTTGGAATCTTGTTACCTGGAATGGCTTATCTAAAACTGTGATAATGCCAGATTTTGCTTGTGGATAAAGACCAGTGCATTTTTTGTAGGTCAAATTTAAAGAGCTCTACCTTGTAATTTTAGAGGCTCACCGTGTATGAGTTAAAGGATTAGTCTTGAATAATGGGAAGTGGATTAACTGAGATTTATTGACTTGACCTTCATTAGATATAAAGAATTTGTGGTTTATTGAGGAAAAGCCCTAGATTGGATCAATAGCAAATGTCATAAATCATTGATCTTGATTTAGTATTTAATATTAGCATAATTATATTGTTTTTTCTTTTGGGGTTTTTTTTTCAGGCTGTATGAGAGGGCATGAAAAGAAGAGATTATCACACTATCAGACATTCAGAAACAGAAATCTCTGCGAGTCTTAACGCATAAGAATCATTCATATTAGTTAAGAACATGTGTAATTCACTGCTGCTGCTGAAAAGTAGCAAGAATTAAGAGTGGGGAAGGAGGAGATGTGACTATTAGATCATTGGCTTGCTATTTGGGGGCTAAAAGGTGAGACAATACAAGATTAGGATGATTTGATAATGTGATTTTCCAGGTGTGTATTTTCAATGTAAAAATTGGAATACGGAGATTCCACTGATGATGATGATGATTGTAGGGGTTTTAAAAAAAAACTGTCATCCTTCCTAAATGTCTAGTCATAGTTGTATACAGTTGTAGCAGGTATAACTGTATGGATTTTGAGTTCGCTTTGTAACCGTATAGTGTTGAAGTGTAGTTTTTGTAATTGTAAAGTTTTTGTAACTGTATAGTTTTGCTCACTTTGTAACACTCTGAGCAAGTGCTTTCTGTTATAGCTTGGGTCAACTATTGCCTTGTGAGTGGAAGTGGTAGACAAAAACTGTATGGATGCTTCTTAATATATATAGATTTATATGTGTATTAAGGCTACCATTGGTTTCATGTCAAGAAAAATGTATTAACAATTTTTCAAGCCGATCACATGGAGGAATGGTGTTTGTCTCCATTTTGGTATTTTCATCCAAGATGGAGAAGAACACCATTCCTCCATGTGATCGACTTAAAAAATTAATACATTTTTCTTAACATGAAACCGATAGTAGCCTTAATACACAAATAAAGAAATTTTATCTACCAATATGGTGTAAGCACTCATTCTCATTGTTCAACATTTATATATATATATATATATACTCACACACAGGATGGGCTTCCATACAGTGTCTATCTACTAATTCTACTCCTCCATCTTTCATACTTTAACCCCTCATCCCCCAGCATAAAGCCAAACCCCTTTCCCTCGGAATTCATGGTCTTGTAAGCTGCATTGCAACCCCAATAGTGCTGGTGGCATGAAAAAAAGGCACACAACTACATGCTATAAAGTAGTTGGCATTAGGAAGGGCATCCAATCATAGAAACATAGAAATCATGTTAATACAGACCTTGGACTCATCAGATCTTGGCAACAAACTGTCCAACCCAAGCCAGCATGGAAAATGGATGTTAATTGATGATGATCTCATACACATTACATTACATGCACACACACATACAAATATGTGTGCAAATAATTTGTCGATAGACAATTCACCGACAGACAATTCCTACACGACCACAGATCAACAGATTCAACACGGAGACCTACATCAGGTGCCTGGAGGAGGTTGTGCTGCCCTGGATCAAGAGGGTGGCTACTGGAACATGTTATGTCTAGCAACAGGACTCTGCACCATACCACACAATTGTCCTGTCCAACTGTCTGTTGATGGATTGTCTGTCTACCATACAAATGTGTATATAAAAGCACACACACACACACATATATATATATAAATAAGTACATATATATATATATATATATATATATATATGATTGTGGGTCTGTTTGCATGAATGATATTTTATGGTTTCATTTGTCACTGCCTGGGTGAAATGAGGTGATGTTCACATTCCCCTATTGACAACATTGCATCACTTTACACTTTTGAAGATCAGTTGATTAAAAAATCTCCTACATGGAAAATGGGTAAGGATTAGCAACAAAAAAGACATTGAGTGTAAAATGATATCCAGCCCATGCTCGCATGGAATAAAACAGATTTAAAATGACTGAAATAACATCTTGTCATAAAATTGAAAACGACTGAATCAAATATATTTAACTTGTGGTGTAGATGAGAATTAGTGAAAGCTTAGAAAAATAAATTAGTTGCTATGATAGTTCCGTTTGCATGCTTTATGGAAAATGATGTTGCATATTTGAGATGCTGTCAAAAGAATTCAGTTTGATTTTCTTTTATCAAGTGGGTACCAGCATAGCTGCGTGGTTAACAAATTTGCTTCATAACCACAGGTTGCCTGTTTCAGTCTTGATGCATTGTACCCTGGGCCAGTAACTTCTACTATAGTCCTGTGTTGATCAATACCTTGTGAGTGGAATTTGGTAGGGGCGAAAACTATGTGGTAGTGTGTTGTGTGTGTGTGTGTGTGTACATGCTAGTGTGTTGACTTACATCTCGTTATGTCAAATGGTAACTTAGTTATTCATTCTGTAAATAGATTGAAAAAATACTTGACTGAAATAAGTGATGAGGTTGATATGGTTGTCTCAAAAGAAAAAGAAACACTTGAAGGTGACGTTCCAGCATGACTGGTGTCTAATGATTACATTCAATGAATGTGATCATTAGACACCAGTCATGCTGAATAACAAACAAATAGTATATAGTTTGAGAAGATTCAAAGGTTTCTCTTCAAAAGGTTCTTGAAATACATTATCAAATTATGAAACAAAACAGGTTTACAATAGCAAGATAAATATTTCATATTGTATCATAGGAAGGAATCCTCTTTAGCTTAGTATGAATCAAAGGGTGTAACCACCATACAATAGTTTTCTGATGTGTTTTGATGTGATTACGAGTACTTTTATAGAATGCTTCAAGAGACATGATCCAATCATACTTGGTGATACTGGATCTTGGCTTATGGGTCAGCAGTTTCATATTTCAATCCAAGCATTTCATCATGTACCAGTGTAAATCTGCTCAGTGAGTCACCTTGCTGAAAATTTTATGTCTCATTAAAAAAATAAAGTGAATATTATCTTGAAGTGTTTTATTTCTTGATTGTTGCACCAGGTTGGGTGGTAGCGGTATGTCCACTTGAGAAGCTTATGAATGTAGGATATCATTGTTTGATCTGTGAGTGTGTGTGCTCTTATTTATTTGCATGTCTGCATGTGTTTGACTGTATTGTTTGTCATTTTTGTTGTCATGTCAGAAGTGGCAAGACAGGTTGAACATGAGTGGGTGAGAATATGGCTGGGCATCGAATGCATTCATTAATACATGCTCACACTCACATACAAACATGGTATGACTGTGCTATTATACACTTAGAATGTGAACAGATGAAAATACGATGGGTGAATAAATGGCATTTGTTGGTTGTAGTTAGAATAAGAAGAAAGACTTGTGATGAAATAGCCAAATCTCACTGTTAAGAAAATATAGTGTTAATATGTATAAATATTGTTCTGTTGTAGATATGTCAAACACATGTTCAGATGGAAAATTAAATGTAAAACAATTTTAGCCTTTACCATTTAATAATAGTTCTACATCCATTTTTCTATCATTCTAAGTCTGGAACGACATGTGAATTAATATAGAGGAATTGCTGGAGCTCATATTTAATATTTCTTCTTAACACCAGCTATGTGATATAAGTGGTATTTGTTTATGTAAATAATTCTGTGACAGTCATTATAATCCAGTTGGTGATATTCAACCTTCGCTTATTATTGGTCAGCATTTCATATCTCACTGCAGGCTATATAGAATTTACCAGAATAAATCACCTCAGTGAATTACCTCACCGAAAGTGTCATGTCTCATTAGAAATAAAATAAATAAATAAATAAAATGCTATCTTCAAGTAGTTTAATTTTTGTTTGCTGCTCCAGATTTGTTTGTTGATGTTGATTATCAATTAAATTTAAACAGACTGTACTAGAATATCAGAGAATAATTGTATTATGTAACAACAGTGCCATCTGAGATGGATGAGCAATAGCTTCTAATGTGGATCACGATCAGGGCTGGAGGACCCTATGCTTTAGGGTATAGCTCAGACATTGTTGTCTGATGTTGCCACAAGAGGTATCGTTAGATTTTCCTGTCCTAGCATTTAAAGCAGTTTTCAGGGCTGATTGTAAATTTACAGGATTAAATAATATTAACTTATAAAACATTGTATGAGAGAAATATATATTAAGCAGTTGACTAGTTGTAGTTGTTGGTCAGCCATGATTGAGAAACTGAAATTCTGACTTCCTTTCTAGTGGAAGATTGTTAGGCTTTCATACACACAGTGAGGTTTATCAATATGAGACACGGTGAAGCAGTCTAAGCACGTTGCCTTTTTGTTCTCTTTTTCTTCTCCCCATGTTCAGCCAGTCCTTATGTATCAATAGTTTCTGATGATGGCCACATTGAAGACAGGTGAGGTGAATTTGGTCAGAGCAGGACACTTGTCCTTCTGTCATAATGTACACTCTAGTGCAGCTTTGGGTTTAATGAATGTCTGAACTGTGTGAGAAGGATAGTGCTTTTAGTGTGATACTCTAATGTTCTGATGGTGTTGTTGGTGGTGCAGTGATAATGTTTTCATGGCAGTATTGTAAATAGTCAGTTATTGTTCTTATTGTTTAGTCTCAGATCACTCTATGTGAGTGTTTCTGTGATCAAAGTTATTCCAACTATGATCATCCCAGCTTTTTCTCATGTACAATGCATCCAAGGCCACATAATCCCAAAACAGTGAGAGATAATTTGGAAAACACTCGGCTGCTATTTCTAGCAGGTTGAAAGACTGTACAGATGCTCCCTCATTGGCTTGTAAATGTCTAGTTAACAGAATGAATGTAATTGAGTGATTGACTAGAGATGGCGTCCTTGTCTTAGGAAAGTTCTGAGAAGTTTGTAAGATATTTCTTACTAATGAAGTTTCTCTTCATGTCTAACAAAATAGAATTTATTGAGGAATATGTTACTGGTATTTTGATTCCCCCCTCATAGTACTAGAAAATAGAAAATCTTAGTTGAAGTTGGTCATAGAATGTTCTAGATATCAAAAAGCTCTTTGCACCATTAGCTCCATGAATATATGAGAGACAGCTAAAAAGTTCATAGGTTGATCAAGATACTCTCATGGAATGTGACCAAATGTGGTTTCAACCTAGTCCCCCTTGTGGTCTACACACTTCTTCCATTGGTGTTGCAGCGCTTGGATCCCATTGTTGGTAAAAAAACCCCAAAAAAACATCAATAGCCAATATGACATCATTGCCACTACATTACTAGTTCCCAGCCAAATGTTTCTTCATGTTGGGGAACAGGTGATAGTCAGATGGGACCAAGTCAGGAGAATAGAAAGGGGGATCAACTAGTTCAAAGCCACAGTCATGAACAGCAGTCATTATGTGCTGGAGCATTGTCCTGATGAATTATGACCCCTTATATCAGTTTTCCTGGGCATTTGGTCTTGATAACCTTTTATAACTGCCTCAGTAAGTTGGCATAATACTCTCTGTTTATGGTGTGGCCCTTTTGAAGCTAGTCAATAAAAATTAATGCCTTTTGCATCTCAAAACACTGAGGCCGTCACCTTCCTGCTAATGAAATGACCTTGGCCTTCTTTTGAGCAGGTGAGGAGGGGTGTTTCCACGTCATAGATTATCTCTTTGTCTTTCGCTCAAAGTGATGAAGCCAGCACTCATCCTGGGTTAGGAAATGTTCAAGGAAACCAGCTGAATCTGCCTCAAATAATGTCAGATTTTCTCATGATGTGATCTGCCTGGTGCACTTTTGATCAGGTGTCAGAAGACATGGCACCCACAGAGCAGAAACCTTTGTCATGCCAAGTTCATTGTGCAGAATATTCTCAACTCTCTCATGGAATATGCTAACAACATTGGCTATTTGATTTATAGTGAATCACCTACCATCCATCACCATGTGATTAACACGATCAATGTTTTCCTCAGTGTTGGCAGTTGCAGGATGTCCAGCCCTTGGGTTATCTTGAAGACTCTCCCTTCCTCTCCTAAATTCAGTTGCCCACTTTTGCACTATTGTTTAAGCTGGAGTGTCATCCCCAAATGTAGCAACCATGTTAGCATGAATGTTCTTGGGGGCTAAAACCCTTTTCCCGCAGGTACTTGATAACACTGTGATGCCAAATTTTGTCCATTTTCAAGAAAAGTCATTGTAGTTATTTCTGAAGTGTTCTTTGAACAGTCAGATGTCAGTTTGCCTGGAAAGAAACAATTCAGTTACTAATAACAAAGAGTTGAAATTGATGCATGCAGTATTTCACAGCTCTAGCATTGCTCCTTCATAGTCAGCCTATGAACTTTTCAGCCCACCCTTGTAAATAAGATAGTGTTAATTAGTTAGTCTTAGTTGCTTAGAGTTACATTTTTTTTGTTTTGGATAGTTTGCTTGTTTTTGTTTTATTTATTTATTTTTTTTATTTATTAAAAAAACTTTGAAGGTTCAAAAATGTTATCAACAAAAATATTTTTTGTTTGCTTTTTTTTCTCCAAAATATTTAAATGAAAAAAAAAAAAAAATCAATAATCAAAAAAATTCCTTAAACTTTTCTATTTACTTTGCTTTTATTTCCAAAACAGCCACCTGCAAGATTTAGCCATTGTCCATACTCAGTGACCAGCAGCTCTCCAGTTGCATGAATTTGGAAATTGCCAGAGCTGGAGGCTTTTTTCTTACCTTGCTGTCCATTCCTAGATGGATCATGATCTTTTTAGTGCTTGATGGATTGATCAGCATAGTGTAACCGTGAGGCTAGCATGTTCAGAAATTAAACATCCCTTGATCTTTCACCTCGGGCTATGGAGCATCTTCAAAAAGGTAGTGTACTTTCTGGAATTAAGCTCATTCACTTCAGGTTTTCATTTGCATCAAACTAAGATGGCATCAATTGTTAGTAGACTTGCAGTTCCTTACATTTATCCAAATACCTGTTTCTTTGCATTTTTATTACTATTATTATTTTTTTTATAAATACTGTTCTATATGTTGGTCACTGTTGCTTTATTATTCCATGTTTAGTGTGCTACTAAATTTAATACCACCAAATATGATAATGGAATTTTCTGAAAGTAAAAAAATTGTCAAATATAATGAAATAATAAATTCTTAATTAATACCTACCTGGTGTGTGGGTCTGAATAAAATATCATCACCATTGTCATCACTTTGCTTTATAACCATTTTTCATGCTGGCATGAGTTGAACAAATTGTCACAGTCTGATTCAGTTCCAATTCAGAATTACTGCTCTCTTAACTGGGCCAAAGAACTACATCTCACATGTATGTTCCATGTTTTTTTAGCTTGATTTCTATGACTAGATGCCCTTCTTAACACCAACCATGTTGGAGAATGTACTGGGTGCATTTTGTTGTGACACTAACATTGGAGAGGTTGCTTTCTTCTGTGCAAGACTATGGAACCTTCTGACCAATAGTATAAATAAAAGGTGGTGGGTGTTGAGCAAAAGTGTGAAAGAGGAGAATGTGAATATGAACCTAACAGAAGGATGCAAAATTATGGCATGGCATGGGAGGGGGTGATGGGAGAAAGAGAGAGAGAGAGAGAGAATGTTAGTTACACTATTGTTGGTAGGAGGTTGAATAGAGAAACAGTGTGAGCGTCATGATAGGATAGTCAAGGCAAGTGAGAGAGAGAGAGCAATGAATAGCAAGGGATATCGGTAATAGTAATAGAGGAGGGAGTAATAGAAGAGAGGCTGTGATAGTTACATGTTAATGGTGAATAGTTGGTATGGGAATGACCATCAGTGGCTTAAGGTGCTGGAAGGGAGTACTGAATGCAGCATGTATGATCCATCTTTTTGTCAATTGAAGGGCCATATACAGTGGAAAACTCTGGTGAGAGGGAGTAAATCATAAGCTTTGAATGAATAAACTAACTTTACTCTGTGTATTGAAAGCATTTTCTCACATATATCTGTATGTATGTGAAATGTGTGTGTGTGTGTGTGTGTGTGTGAAAATATGTATATATTGTTCAAAATTATACAAAAAACAAGGCGTAGAGAGGTGAGAGAAGAATGTAGGTTTAAAACATCAAAGATTTCTTTCATTTTTCCTGAGTGTCAAACTAATACATCCTGTTTGTTGTTCCCTCACCTGTCTCCATCTTTTGTTCTTTGTTTTTTTTTGTATAATATACACTGGCATGGTCACCCCTGTGTGATTCTGCCAGCCTGAACCTTCTCCCTTGGACTGTCATCTCTTTCCTACCTACTTCTTTGACTTTTGCCACCTCTCTTGAACCACTTCACCACTATTCCACCTGGATTACCATTGAAACTTTATACTTCTCGGATTCTACCATCATGGATCTTACTGTACTCTTTTGATATATATATATATATATATATATATATATAAATTGGAAATGTAAAAATAAAAACAAAGCACAAAGGATTCTGCGGTACACGTGTTTCAAGCTTTATAGTTGTTGCCTCATTATTGGTATATAATTGATAGTGTAAAGCTATCTTCAGCCGCAAATATATTCTTTCCCAAGAATTATATCACAAAGAAGAGTAGCGCAGAATCCTTTGTGTTTTGTTTCTATTTTTACATTTCCAATTTATTCTTTCACCCCGGCCACAATCTGGCATACACAGGTGCTTACAATTATCAAGTATTACCTCTAACATTTACTTTACCTATATATATATATATATATCCATGCTAGCATGGAAAGCAGACGTTAAACAATGATGATGATGATGATGATGATGATTATATA
>NC_068983.1:16331652-16335325 GCF_001194135.2 Octopus bimaculoides | reverse complement strand
TATATATATATATATATATATACTCACACACACACACATCACCACTTCAGTAAGACAGTATTTTCTCATACACACACATACAAACTTCTCTCTCTTTCATTTAAAATTCATGTTCAATACTGGCGCATATAAACACTACTGATTGGGTCTTTTGTAATCGAGTCTTCTCCAGTACTGCGACTCCCAGTCAACACAATCGCTTTGTTATCTCCTCTGTGAGATCCATATCTTGAGATCAGTTTACGCCATTTTGTCCCAAGTATTTCTTGGTGTCCCATTTCTCCAGTACCTCTTAGAGTGTGTGACACTATTTTATACAGCTGTCATCCTCCACACATACATGTCCATACTATTGTAGTCCTCTCTCACACTACATCTGATTCTTCTTATAGTCATATATCATTTGCTTTTACATCTGTTTCCTATACTTTTTACAAATGTACCCCTATAACCCATACTAGCATGAATTATAAGGATGTATTATTGAGGCATTTTGTTTACAGCCAGATGTCCTTTCTACTACTCACCCTTACCTGTTTTTCAAAAATGGGAGCCTTGTTCCACTCATTTCCAAATTCACAGAGCAGATGAATTTGTTGACAGGGAAATAACAACAGAGCCCATTGTCCTTAACTCAAAAAATGCTTGCAAAATGTAAATATTCACACAGGTGCACACAGGTGTACAAACGAAGTAAGCTTTCTACAGCTTCTGTCTACCAAATTAATTCACAAGGTATTTGAGAGCCCAGGGCTATATGCCCAGGCTGTAACAACATTGTTGCAAAATGAACTTCTTAAACCCCTGTCATACCTGCATACACATGCACATATATATACATATATATATATATATATATATACATATATATATATATATATATATATATATGCACAGACATAGCTCTGTGGTAAGAAGTTTGCTTCTCAACAACATGGTTCTTGGTTTAGCCCCACTGTGCGACACTTTAGGCAAGTGTCTTCTACTCTAAACTTAGGTTAACCAATGCCTTGTGAGTGGATTTGGTAGATGGAAACTGAATGAAGCCTTGTCATATATATATATATTTATATATATAATGTGTGTGTGTGTCTTTTTGTGTTTGAATTTGTTCCTCACCACCACTTGACAATTGGTGCTGGTGTAGTTACATCCCCATAACTTAGCAGTTTAGCAAAGAGTATGATAGAATAAGTACCAGGCTTTAAAAAAAAATTCTCTGGTCAACTCATTCGGCTAAAATTCTTGAAGGTGGTGTCCCAGCATGGCTGCAATCTGATGACTGAAAGAAGTAAAAGATTATATGTATGTATGTATGTATGTATTATTTAGTAACAGTTTGTCTTGGCTCCATGCGATTTAAATTTTTGTAGGTTCATCAAATGAAGCTATCTTGTCAGGTTCATTTGATGAACCTACAAAACTTTGAGCTGATACAAACTGTTATTAAATAATAGTGGTAGGAATAATATATGTTAACTCTTACCAAATGTGGTGCGATGGAGGAAGAAGACAACAAGAAGCAAAAGGACAGAACGAAGCGTTGGACCTTACCTTGCCGACCGCAGCGGGGTACACGATCGCTCCTAATCAGAACACGTCTTTCTCGTAACATCGCTGTTTTCTCACTGGCCCCACGTGCTAGCCTTCGACCGCGTGTCGCCGACTTCCGATCTGACCCTTCCGGTTTGGCCCTTCCGGTCTGGCTTCACCTCTGTTTGCCTCACCCCTCTCCACCACAACACATAGCTCGACACAGCCCAAACACCACACGCCCCCCTCCCTGATCTATAGATCATTCAACCGGCTCTCCCACTCACTCCTCGCTCCCGAACTACCAGGGAGGAGGGTACCGCTCCCTCTGTGGTCGCTGTGCGACCCCAGGACTGGCCAGCCCAAACACCACACCAAACATGTTGAATGCCATTTTCTTTCATTTGTTCACTTGTGTATGTATGTGTGTGTGTGTGTGTATACATACATACATACAATAATCCCTCAACTATCGTTGGTGTTATGTTCTAAAAGCCCTCATGATAGGTGAAAATCCGCGAAGTAGAAACAGTACTGTACTGTATATTTTTTTAATTATTTTTATAGTTTGTATATATTTATTTTATTATAAATGCAAAATGACACCATGGAGGAATCGAAGTAAGCTTAAATAATGAACCACAATAGGTGAACCACGATGTGGCAAGGGATTACTGTATATACATGTGCGTGTGTGTGTGTGTATATATGTATATATTGTGTATGTGTTTATCGTGTGTGTATGTGTATATGTTTATATACATATGTCTACTATATAAGTGCATGTGTATATGGTTATGTATGTGTTTGTTCAGCCTCGAAAGGCTCTGATATGGAGCGTCATCTTGAAAAATGAATTTGATTTTTGAAATCTGCTTCCCAAAGAGAAGGTTGTCTGTAAACAACAATTAAAAAATATAATTTGCTATGAGAAATAACTCAACTTTTATGTTGACTAATCTTCCACTCTTTATTGGTTACCCATGCTCTCTCTTTGTTTACACTTCCCATCTATATATTCATCACTTTCTTTATTACTCTCTCTCTTTATATATATTATCTTTCGCGTTTGCTGCTTTCCCCTCTCTCTCTCACTCTTCATTTGACATGCAATTGCTTTCATTTTGTTTAAAAACTTCATCTTCTAATGTTTACTTTCATTATACGATACTAGCTATCACACACAAATCCTGTTTGCTAACTGGGTAAAAATGATCAAACTTTAAACCTCTGTAACATTTATCTGAAATTTTTCTGGAATAAATAAATCACAAAATTGGAAAAAGTACATCAATATACCAAATTTGAAAATTTTCACTTGATTTTAATATTTCAAAATCTGTGACAGCAACAGAAAAGCTCTCTCTCTCTCTCTCTCTCCACTTTTTACCACACTCTTTCTCTCTCTCATTTTGTATATATATATTGCTCACTCTAGTGTGTATCACCATGTTTGTAAGGAATTCCATGCAGGTGACAGTGATTTAAAAAGCCACATGCACACACACACACACACACACACACAGAAAAAAAACTTGCAGGTGCAGAGTGGTTGGTGTTAGGAAGGGCATCCAGCTGTAGAAACTCTGCCAGATCAAATTGGAGCCTGGTGCAGCCATCTGGTTCACCAGTACTCCGACAAATTGTCCAACCCATGCTAGCATGGAAAGCGGACGTTAAACGATGATGATGTTGCTTAAATCTCAGCAATGAACCACCCTTCAGCGAATCAAAACCATTTCTTCCACATCATCATTCCATAAAATGTGTTTATGGGAGAGAAAAATATTGAAAAACATCAATACATGTCAGAGTGATAAAGAAACAAGGAAGGTACCAAGTGGTGGTAGGATGTGCTAAAAACAACAGCTAAATCTCCCTTAAATCGCATGCTTTCATCTGAAAATTATTTTGAAATTATAAACAGGAACAAATTGCAGATTCTGATTGTTCATATTTAAAATATGAACCTGGTTAAAATGAATTTTGAAAAAAATGTCAAAATTTTAGGATTTATGGGGTGTGGGTAGGGTTAATGACAAAATTGTGAAAAATATCACTATTGTTTTTAAATTGTTTCATTTTCTGTTTGAAAATACTGAGTGGGGAATGGGGTTTGAAAACAATCGTGAATTTTCAA
>NC_068983.1:16324141-16330046 GCF_001194135.2 Octopus bimaculoides | reverse complement strand
TATATATATATATATATATATATATATATGATGAGCTTCTTTCAGTTTCTCTCTACCAGATCCACTCACAAGGCTTTGGTTGGCCCTAGGCTACAGTAGAAGATATTTGCCCAAGGTTCCACACAGAGGAACTGAACTCAGAACCATGTGGTTGGGAAACAAGCTTCTTACCGCACAGCCAGGCCTATACTTTAAATTACTTCAGCCAAATGATTGTTCAGAATGTACATGAATTCTTAATTCATTTTCAATATTGCAAATGAATAATAGACAAAAAAAAATTCTAGTTTAAATAAAGAAGCAAGAGAATTATTAAAATCAGCGGAAATATTTTCGATTAAACTAAAAGAGGAAAAAGAATTATGACTGTGAAAAGTCCTTTATTGCCATGAAACACTTGCCCAAGGTGCAATGCAATTGGACTGAATCTGTAACTATGCCTGTGTGTTTACATAGTAACAGTTAAAATGTAAGACATATGATTTCAATAAAAATCATTTATGATAGTGAACTCATCTATATTTTATATCACCTTCTTAAACAAAGTAAACTTTATTCATCCTTGTCTTCTACTATTCTTGTAATTTTGTATGTGCCTTTTTTTGTTCTAACTTTTTATTTCACAGGTGTTAAAGATTGTAATTAACTCTTTGGAAACAAGTAATCTGTTTGAATTAACCTGTCAAAAATCTGTATAATTTTTATTTTAAAAAGTCCATTTTATCCCCTTTTTTAATTTTTTTTCTTTTTCTTTAGTTTTGTTGGTTCATTAGGTTTCCCTTAAAACACGCGCAAGATATTGCACATATGTTATGGAAAATGAAATTGTATAAGCATTCTATGTTGTGTCAATTAGTAGAAAAATATGTATCTTTTCCATTTACAAAGATATATTTGAAGTAACTTATTTTTCTTCATACAACTTTCTCCAAATTAATAACCCCAAAATTTAATTTCATAAATCAATTTAGATGGCAGAAGAAGAAAATTTTGTCTCTTTGCAGAAAGTTTCATCTGTTTGTGAGGTTCTAATTATGTAAACAGAATGAGAAAATGTGTGCATTAGGTCTTTGAAGATGAAAAATTAGAGCACTGGTTCTCAGTCTTTTCAAACTTGTAATATACAGGACAAAAGTTAGTGGTACACTTCACAGGGGATTTACACATTAATGGTACATGTTACATGGAAACTTTAAGACAAAGCTTCAGTGTTAAGTTTAACAAAATGTGTAGAAACCTATTGTTGAATTTACTTTTTGACTCATATTTGAGTTTAACAAAATTATAAATTTTGCTTTTTCAAGACCCTTGAGCTTTATTATGGACTTTGTAAGTCCTTAAGTTATATTTTTAATAATTCACAAAACATATAGTCACTTGTAGTTCATTTAGGTGAAAGAGGATTGATAGAGGGGAGAAAAATTGAGAAAAAGACAGAGTGGAGAGAATAAAGAAGAGTGAAAGGAAAAAGGGGAAGGTGCAAAGCAGGCTGGAAGTTTACTTTCATTCTAAATCATTTATATATTTATACATACATACATACATACATACAAATGTGAGAAAATACACTGATTACACATGAATACACGAAATGTATGCACATGTATGCACTTACGACACTGCATCTTCAGACCCTGATGGGACAGATGTAGCTGATGGCAAATAATTTTGGCCCAGGTTGGAACCTGGTCATAATAATAGTAATAATAATAATAATAATAATAATAATAATAATAATATATATATATATATATATATATATATATATATATATATCACTATCATTATCATTAAACGTCCACTTCCCATGCTTGCATGGGTAAGACGAGACTTTGTTGAGGCAGAAATTTTTATGACTGGATACTCATGCTGATTCCAGTCTCCTCTGTTTCCAAGCAAGCTAATGATTTGTCCCCATCTATTGAAGAAGAAACAATCGAGACATGGTTTCATGGAGGGATTGCAAGCAATGCCATTTGTATGAATGGTGAGGCTTTTGCTTCCAATCAGAACACGTGACAATGAGATGGAATGTACACTCAGTCATGCACACACACATGCCATGCATGAAATCTTCAAATCACTTTTGTAATTTCTGCCAATTAAATAATAGGAAAGTATCTGTCTGTCTGTTTAAATATGTATGTATGCATGTATGTCTTGTTCTCAGCTTGATAAACAGCAAAATAGATTATCATTTCAACCAGGAAATCTTGGGCAGCTGTATTTAACAAGATTTGTGCTTTTTCTTTTATTATAACATTATCTTCACCCTCTTAGCTGATCGAATACTTTTCTTGTTGAAACATTACCACATTATATATATATATATATATACACACACACACACACACACACACACACACACACACACACACACACACACAGATAAGGTGGTGGTGTGGCTGTGTGGTTAAAAAGTTTGCTTCCCAACCATGTCACTTTGAGTTCAGTCCTGCTGAACAGCACCATAGCTTGGGGCTGACTGAAGCCTTGTGAATGAATCCATTACACAAAAAAAATGAAAGAAGCCTTGCATGTGTGTGTGTGTGTATATGTATTTTTACGCACAGGCGTGGCTGTGTGGTAAGAAGATTTGGCATGGTTTCTATGGCCGGATGCTCTTCCTAACATAAACTACTTTACAGTGTGTGCTGGATGCTTTTATGTGACACTGCATGGGTGCTTTTACATGTTGCTGCACAGGCGCTTTTGTGTGTTGCTGCATGGGTACTCTTATGTAGCACCGCACAGCCCTTTCGCATGTTTCCCCATGAGCACTTTTATGTGGCACTGTATGTGTGTAGGTGCTTTTACGTTGCACCACACAGGCATGGGCACTTTTGCATGGCACTGTCATGAGTGCTTTGCATATATATATATATGCCATGATAGATCGCTGACCACAACATTCAAATTTTTTTTCTCCCGTTTTTTTTTTCTCCGTTGTTTTTTTTCTCCCAATTTTTTTTTTTCTGTGTTTTTCTCCTTGTTTTCTCCTTATTCTTTCTGTTGAAGAGCATAGCTCGAAACGTTAAAGACTTTCTCTATTCCTGAGCGTTAAATTAATACATTCTTTTGTTGCTTACACCACCTGTCCTCGTCTGTTGTTGTTTTTTTCGTAAATTCTCCCATATATATATATATATATATATAGTTCGAAATTACAGGAAACAAAAGACAGGTAAAGAAACAACAAGACGGTGTATTACTTTGACACTTAGGAAGAATATATATACATATATATATATATATATATATATATATATATATATATATATATATACATATACATACAGGGGAACTTTGAAATGACTTTGCCCTATGTGTCAACCGAGAGCTATAGGAGAAGACATTTGCCCAAGATACCACTTAGAGAGACTGAACCACACAGTTGTGCATGTACATATTGAATGTTTCATTCCTATGTCGGGGTGAAAGCCAGGAATCTTTATATAAGTGAAAATTAGATCATGGCACAAAGATTATCTAAAAGCTATCAACTGTTCAGTGACCCACCAGTACATTAAATTTTCTTTGAAAAAAAAGTTTGTATGTATGTGTGTGCACGTATGTGCATGCATGTGTGGGAAAAGCTTTTTAGTAAAGGTTTGGGACCCACTGACATGTTGTGTGGCCCATCTCTTGAACCCAATGTAGAGCTTCTGACAGATATATATATGTATATATATATATATATGTATATATAGCAAGTTACAGATATATTGGCTCCCTTGCCATGGTGTATTGGATTAGGGCACTGTGAATATGAAGCAAGTTAATAGCTAATCTGAAAAAAGCAGTAGCTTCTGAATAAAATACACTCATCCATTGATATATATATATATATATATATATATATAAACATCAAGTATGTGTTTTTGCATATGCTTTTTTATGCTTAGTATTTAAATGAAGTCTTGTATGTATGAATTACTGAAATTGTATTTGTATGCTAGTTTGTGAATGTTGTTTGTGTGTATGTCTAAGAGTGGGATAAACATTTTTACTGAAGTGTGTAAACAATCTATTATAAACAGATTGAAGGAAACTTCAGGTCTTTTCTGTGTCTTGACCTTATTCTGACAGCAATCAAATCAGTTTGCATTCTGCAAAGATTGACATTATTATTAGTTTCATACAAATAACCAGACTCTACCTTTTTTTTTTTTTTGTTTATTACTGTATGGCTTTTTCTATTTCCCCTTATTGTTTTGTCATGAAGTATCTCTCTCTCTCTCTCTCACACACACCCCCACATGCATACATACATAAATGCAGACAGTAGACATACCATAAAATGCATACTTAGACTGGGTGGAGCCTCTACTGAAAAAAACTGACTTGCATCATTCACAGTTAATCAATCAATCAGTAAGACAGTGAATATCTGTATAATATTCCAAATACTTTCCTCTTGAATCTACTGATCTTACACACATGCACATGAGCAAACACATGCATGCACAGAGGCGTAGTACTATATAAACTTCAGCAAAAGACCCTTTGCCACTTTCCAATTGACTCTTTCTCTACTGATGACTGAGCATGAATGTACTTGCAAATATGTATATCCGGGTGCATGGCTTAATGGTTAGAGTATCAGGCTTATGATCATGAGATAGTGAGTTTGATTCCCAGACCAGGTTGTGTGTTATGTTCTTGAGCAAGACACTTTATGTTGCCTCAGTTCACTCAGTGATGTCACTGGTGCCAAGCTGTATTAGCCTTTGCTTTTCCCTAGGTGCAATCCCATGGTCATTCATGACCAAATGGAGTCATTACCCTTTTTATATATATATATATATATGTGTGTGTGTGTATACACGGTCTGATCAATAAGTATCCGGACTGCTGCCATAGTAACAAAGCTAAAGCAAGCAAAGTGAAGCCACTTGGCAAAGATTGACCGTGAACTTTGCTGTGCATACGCACTAAGTTTCAACATTCGAGGTCACTTCTGCTGTTTACAGCAGTACTTGGAAGGAAGGTGTGTAGCATGTGATCGTTGCATTGACCATGACAGAGAATGTTTTCATTGTGATACCTGCTCAGAGGCCTACACAAAGTTGCAGAAAGTATATGGTGTGGGGTGTGTGAGCTGCACACAAGTGTACGAGTGACTTAGACGTTTCCAAAATAGCCAAAAAAATGTCAATATTGCCAAACGTTCTGGGAGACCTGCAACCAACGGAACTGAGAAAAACATCGCAGATGTGTGTGTGCAGCTGTGAGGGGTACTCATCCAATCACCATCCATGTGTTATCAGAGGATGTCCAGTTTAGTTATGGTTCAGTTCAGTCCATTATCATTGAAGGTTTGGATATGAGACGCGTGTCTGCCAAGTTTGTGCCAAAACTGCTTCCAGCTGACCAAAAAGACACTCGGGTTTCAGTTTCCCAAGACCTCTTTGATTGTGTTGAGAGTGATGAAAACTTTTTGAAAACTTTGCATAGGCTGCTCATGCCAAACTGTTGGCAAAATTTGATGCAGATTCTCTACTCAACAGAAGTGAGCTAGAACATTAAATCTTAGTATACATGCACACCACATGAAATCTTCCGAGCGGGATCGTTGCCGGTGCCCCTGGGCTGGCTCTTGTGCGGGTGACACATGAGGTTTTTCGAGCGAGATCGTTGCCAGTGCCCCTGGACTGGCTCTTGTGCGGGTGGCACATAAAAGTCACCATTTCGAGCATGGCCGTTTTCGTGCGGGTGACACGTAAAAGCACCCACTACACTCTCTGAGTGGTTGGCGTTAGGAAGGGCATCCAGCTGTAGAAACTCTGCCAAATTAGATTGGAGCCTGGTGTTGCCATCCGGTTTCACCAGTCCTCAGTCAAATTGTCCAACCCATGCTAGCATGGAAGGCGGACGTTAAACGATGATGATGATGATGATGACC
>NC_068983.1:16308545-16324093 GCF_001194135.2 Octopus bimaculoides | reverse complement strand
CATAGGCTGCTCATGCCAAACTGTTGGCAAAATTTGATGCAGATTCTCTACTCAACAGAAGTGAGCTAGAACATTAAATCTTAGTATACATGCACACCACATGAAATCTTCCGAGCGGGATCGTTGCCGGTGCCCCTGGGCTGGCTCTTGTGCGGGTGACACATGAGGTTTTTCGAGCGAGATCGTTGCCAGTGCCCCTGGACTGGCTCTTGTGCGGGTGGCACATAAAAGTCACCATTTCGAGCATGGCCGTTTTCGTGCGGGTGACACGTAAAAGCACCCACTACACTCTCTGAGTGGTTGGCGTTAGGAAGGGCATCCAGCTGTAGAAACTCTGCCAAATTAGATTGGAGCCTGGTGTTGCCATCCGGTTTCACCAGTCCTCAGTCAAATTGTCCAACCCATGCTAGCATGGAAGGCGGACGTTAAACGATGATGATGATGATGATGACCACAGTTCAAGGTCAATCCATGCCAAGTAGCTTTACTATGCCCATGGTCTGGATATTGTTCATCAGACCATGTATATATATATCCGAGCAGGATCACTGCCAGAGCAGCTGTCTGGCTTCCATGCTGGTGGCATTTAAAAAGCACCATTTGAGCGTGATCGTTACCAGCGTCACCTTACTGGGACTTATGCTGGTGGCATGTAAAAAACACCATTTGAGCATGACTGTTGTCAGTACCACCAGACCGGCCCTAGTGCCGGTGGCACGTAAAAGCACCCACTATACACTCAGAGTGGTTGGCATTAGGAAGGGCATCCAGCTGTAGAAGACACTTGCCCAAGGTGCCTTACAGTGTGACTGAACCCGGGTGTTCACGTCTCCATAACCTAGTGGTTCAGGAAAAGAGTTCTGAGGCAGGGAACTTAGCCCACTGTCTGACTTAGCATCATCACCTGGTCCTGTGTTGCAAGCAATAAAGCTGGGTCTCTGGCTTCAGGATAATTTCATTCCTTCCTCTTTCTTGTCTCGTAGAATCTGGAAAAATAAAAGGTCATGGGCATTGCTTTTCTGTCTAAACGACAAAGAAAAAGAACAAAAAAAAAAGTTGGTCATCAGTCTTAAGAATTTGTGAAGTCCTAAACAGGCCGTGCACTCCTCCCCTCCCCAAACTAAATTATAAAAACAAAATATATCTAATCAGTGGTTAGGCTATCTCAGAAATTATGTCTATCATATTTGAACTTATCTAGATATGTATTATATCTTTTAATTGTTTCAGTCATTGGACTGTGGCCATGCTGAAGCATCACTTTGAAGGATTAAGTTAAACAAATCGACCCCTAGTACTTATTTTTAAAGCCTGGTACTTATTCTACTGGTCTCTTTTGCTGAACCACTAAGTTACAGGGATGTAAACAAACCAGCACTGGTTGTCAAGTCGTAGGCACACACATACCATGGGATAAGCACACACATATCATGGGCTTCTTGTCAGTTTCCATCTATCGAATCCACTCACAACACTTTGGTCAACCCAACACTGTAGTAGAAGACACTTGCCCAAAGTGCTATGCTGTGGGATTGAACTCAAGGTCACATGGTTGGGAAGCAAGTTTCTCAACAACACATGTTCAGTTAATGGAAAGTCCAAACTGTTTTGTGGTGTCATCCCAAGTTAACTATAACCTTTGACCATTGAGATAAAATTTAGTTAGATTTCATTTCAGGATAAGAAATACTTAAATGATTTTCTGAGACAAAGGATCTGAAGAAATGTGAGAACCCAATACGTTTGCTTTTGATTAGTATTGACATATCGACAGATAACTTTCAACACTTCTTGTGATGTTAAAATATACTAGAATTATATTGTAAACACATATTGTCATCTTTATTCTCCCCCTTCTTGTCATTTTTTTTGTTTTTTCAAATTCTCATATGCAATTGATGTACCTGTACCAATACATCTCTTTATATGTCTTGATCCTATTTCATCTGGTCTGTAAGACTCAATGCTCTCAGATGTGATGTAAATACTTCACAAGTCTTCTTCAGTTTATTTCTTCTGAAGTCAGCTTGCATCATCCATTCATGTTAGTTATCCATACCAATGTATTGATCTCTCTGATGATAACAATAAAACATCAGGAATTACTTTTGATGTGAAATTGCTAACATCACATAAAAAAAAAGTTGTTGTTTTTTCTATATATTTATGTCATGCACTTGTGAACAATGAAGTTATTCGTTACAGGTTTACAATGGGTTAATCATTGACTCACTACTTTTAACTGTTCCTGCAAGCTTTTGTGATCCTTTATTTGTTTACTTTTCTCAGTCATTTGTTTGTGACCATACTGGAGTTCTACCTTTTTTAATCAATCAAGTCAACCCCAGTACTCATTCTAACCCTTTAGTATTTAGAATACTCTGTCAAATGTAATGCTTATTTATTCACATTGTTTTGACTTGAATTAATCATGAATTAACCTCATATCATCAAGATTTTGATGATGTGGTGGTTTATTTTAGAATGCCATTGTAGAGTAGGTGTGAGGGGTCAGATTTGGCCAGGTTGAACATAAAACAGATATGAGTATTTTGGCTGGATATGGCCTGTTTAAATGCTAAGGAGTTAAGCCTGATACTTATTCTATCGGATTCTTTTTGCCATTCTGCTGTGTTGTAGGAATGTAAAGAAACCAATACTGATTGTCAAGTGGTGAAAGGCAAATACAGATGCATATATGTATACACTTATGATGGCTTTCACACAGTATCCATCTATCATATTCACTCACAAGGTACTGGTGTGTGTGTATGTGTGTGGGGGGGCATTGCTGTCTTGTTGCCTTGGCTTTGTGTGATAGTTGTAAATGAGTGTCAACATCATTCAAGCATTGTCCTTCATATCCACTCTTCCATGATGACATGTCTGATCATGGGAGAAATATTACCTTATTTGGAAACAGGTGAGGGTGGTGTCAGGGAGGGTATCTAACTATAAAAAAAATCTGCCTTGATAAATTCTGTCTTACCCATGTGAGCATGAAATAGTAGATGTTAAAACGATGATATGCATGTGTGTGTGTGTGTGTGTGTGTGTGTGTGTGTTCCACTAGATATCATCTTTCTGTCTTGTACTTTGTTCTTGTTTTATGTTGATGTTTTTGATGCTTAAAATCCATGGCTGAATGTTCAGAAACTTCTTCATACTCTGTTTCTTTATTAGACTAGGTTTTAGATTATTGTTCTTAATTCTGTTTGAAAATACCAAATAGACTCTTAGAAGGTCACTGACCATGATAGAAGAGCTTCTCGTTCCTAAAAGCTGAAACTGCATAGTTTATCTGTCCCATTGTGAGAAACATGTCTGTGGTATTGTGTATGATATTCTGCTGTCTTTTTGTAGTTGTTGCCTAATTCACTGATGTGTTCAAACATCATAGGCTAAAGAGATGCATGAGTAAACAAACACATGCACTTATGTACAACCTTTCTTAGTCATTCTCTCTCTCTCTCTCTCTCTCTTCCTTTGGTGTCCGCGTGTACATTCAATGCCTACAAAATGATATAGAAAGAATACTATTTATGTTAGTGTCTGCTTTACCCTTGGGAATCCCTTGAAATATACTCCATATCTCAGGGAACATTTACATAACAACTATATCTTTATAATTCCTTTTCTTTTTCTTTCATAAAGTTAAATCAATTTATTACAACCTGGTGACCATAACCTGAATTTACAGAATCAACGAGGATGGGGCGAACCCAAAACAACAACACACGATGAAATTTTTTGTAAAATATTATTAACAATTGTCAGCATGGAAAAACAGCTTACATGCAAAACAAATATATACACAAACAAAAAGCAAATGCCACACCAGATGTGCAGTCAAAATATTTACAAAGGTAAATATATATACAGTTCAGAAATTCGGGCTCTGAATCTCAATTTTTGGTTTCACCAAAATTGGCCTCACGCAAAACCTGGCCTCACAAATTTGGTTTTTCAAAAATGTGCATTCCAAAAATTTGGATTTCATAAAATCTGGATTTCCATTTTAGTACAAATTCGGTTTTTGAACCTTGGATGTCGAACCTTGGATCTAAACATAGATAAATCTAATGTCAAAGCAACTATTTAAACTAAAAGTTCATGACACAAAACAGCTGCCGGATTACACCAATAACTATAGTTAAAAAATTAGATAGTCAAACAAAAAACTAGTTTGCTTTAAATTCATACAAAACTGCTTCATACAAGCATGCTGAGTAACCATTAGACAAAATTTACAGTTAGTTGTCTAATACAAAAATTTGGCTACATGAAAAATTAATCCATACACCCATTAGCTATTTATATAAATGTTAACATTTATCTTAACAGAAAATAGCTAGCAAAATTACTACACAACCTGCCACAAATGCAGGGTTCGAAATTCACATAAATATTATAACATAACTTGAGAGATTTTTTTGTACTCATTCAGATGTGACACAGAAATTGTTTTAAATCTGACAAAAGTTCTGGCGAATTCCTGGAGCATAAAATAAATCCATAAATGCCTAACACAAAGCACAAAGTGCATAAACTAAACAGGTAATCATAGCTTCCAGAATCCAATTGAACAACTTTGTTTCACAGAAAAAACTGTCACAAAAAACTGGGGTGTACAATTATCTCTGCTTATAAAGGTTTGCCAAGGTCTAGCAAATTTGTTATAGTTTCACAGTTTTGGCTAGTAACACCTAGCTTCCCCCATTTTGACAATGGACTTCATCCTGACCTTACACTGCAGCATGAAAAACTGTCTGTTTACCTGTCTAACAACATTATAATTTATAATTTCCTAACATTCCTTTCCTCTTAAAAGGGAAAATTCTTATACACAATAAACAATTTTCAGAAAGATACAATATCATCCAGAAAATACAGAAGTCAAATATGTACTTGTACATAAAATATATACATGGTAAGTGCTAACACCTGGATAGTGCATCTGCAAGTAAATTATCATTTTCTGCAATATGACAAATATTCAAACTAAACTGTTGCAGGTACAAGCTCCACCTCAGAATCCTCTGATTAGTACCTTTCACCTTATTAATGAAAACTAAGGGATTGTGATCTGTGTAGACAGTGGTGGGATTTAAACCTATATAGATTTGAAAGTGCTGAACTGCCCACACAAGAGCTAAACACTCTTTCCCAACAGTAGAATAATTCTTCTGACAAGAATTAAACTTCCTAGAAAAGTATGCCACTGGACAATCTACTCCAGATTGGCATGCTTGTAATGAAACCGTGCCAGTACCTACATTGGATGCATCAGTCATCAATGAGAATGGTTTCTCAAAATCAGGCGCTTTTAAAACCAGGGAATTTTGTAAAACCAACTTAAGTTTCTCAAAAGCTGTTTCACACTCTGAGGACCACTTCATGGTTTGGGTCTTTTCAACAAATTTGTCAACAGTTCCGCAATTGTAGAAAAATTTTGCACGAACTTATGGTAAAAACCAATTATTCCCCAAAATCATTTGATCTGACATTTTATCATAACAAATTAAACAAATCGTAAAACTGTCTTTGAATGGTTTGACAGTGCCAAGTACCTAAGATGTCACAAAAAGGTGTAAGGAATTTCATCTTAACCTGAGATCTTGTTTAAGCTAAATTCTCTTACAATTCTCTATTAGGACTTCATTTTCTTCTGGGGTCTCCTTGCTACCCTATGGAATATTCTACACATAAAATTATGACTATAGGATTAAACACATTTAAAATGAATTTGCATATAATTAGCCCATCCCCCTCTCTCTTTCTCTCTATGTATCTTTGTGTGTGTGTGTGAATATATATATGTATGTATATATACACACACACATATATTTATTTTGGTTGGGTTAGTCTTAACTTGCTTGGAGATCCTTTATGTCTACAGAGTAGCAAGAAACTGACTCAACCTAAATAAAAAATATTATTAATCTCTACTGCTCTGCTATGGTATTGAGTACTCTTTTTTCTGACTCTTAGCACTAAATGTGTGTGTGTGTGTGTATGAATATCATTAGCTTATATAAGCTACCTACCTCAGTACTACTCCACCCTTAGTTGAGGAGATCTGGTCTTGTCTGTAATTTGGTGACCTTGTTGGTGCCATGTAAAAAGCATCTGGTACACTCTGTAAAGTAGTTGGCATTAGGAAGGGCATCCAGCTATAGAAACCATGCCAGCTTGGAAAATGGAAATTAAATGATGATGAGGATAATGATTGCTGTTTCATGTGAAACTTTAGCAACTTTTTGTAGAACTTCTAGAGACCTTATGCGGAATCTTAGTGTTCCAAAGAATCATTGGCTGGGAAACGCTGGTCTATGTGCTTGTGTGTGTAAATACTTTCTGTAGTAACACTGAATCTACCCCTGACTTCCACCCTATTTTCTGTAGTAACACCTGAATCTACCCTTTACTTCTTCAACAAGACTCCATCAACCTCTTATCCTTATTTGTATACAATGTAAATAATAAAAGAAATAAAATAAAAAAAGCTAAGGGAAGTAACTGAAGTGGGTTAAAGCCATGAATTTCGCTAACATTAGAACTGATGTACTGAACGTACATAAATGTAAATACAATATAAATAAAGCTATTATTTCTGTTTAACAGACCTGACACTGATTGTTTACTATATAAGTTCACAACTTTCTCAATGCAACCATACAACTGCTTCTTCCTGGTTGTTTTCTCTCTGTCTATCTCTCTATCTCCCTCTTGCCTTCTTTTCTATCTTTCTCTCCCCCCTGCTCTCTCTCTCTCTCTCTCTTCTCTCTCTCTCCTGCTCTCCCTCTCACATACTTCATATTTTTATCTTGTTTCCTTGCTCAAGTATTTTTTTGTTATGCATACTACAGAACACTGGAGGCGCAATGGCCCAGTGATTAGGGCAGCGGATTCGTGGTCATAGTATCGCGGTTTCAATTTCCAGACCGGGCGTTGTGAGTGTTTATTGAGCGAAGACACCTAAAGCTCCACGCGGCTCCGGCAGGGGGTGGTGGCGAACCCTGTTGTACTCTTTCACCACAACTTTCTCTCACTCTTACTTCCTGTTTCTGTTGCGCCTGTAATTCAAAGGGCCAGCCTTGTCACACTGTGTCACGCTGAATATCCCCAAGAACTACGTTAAGGGTACACGTGTCTGTGGAGTGCTCAACCAATTGCACGTTAATTTCATGAGCAAGCTGTTCCGTTGATCGGATCAACTGGAACCCTCGACGTCGTAAGCGACGGAGTGCCAACAACAACTACACAACACAAGTTACTTCCTATATTGTTAGATTGTCTTCACTCTATATCATTGTTTTAACATCTACTTTGCCTTGCTTACATGTGGTATGCAGATTGCATTGGAGTAGAGTTCTACAGTTCTTCCTGTCATCAGCCCTGACTTGTTTTCAGGCAATGTAATATTTTCCCCTGGTCATGGGGCACTGCAAACAAACAACACTGCTTGTAGAATGGTGACATTTGTTTACTATTAGCATGTGGTTTCAAGACAAGATGACAGAAATGCACACATATACAATGAGCTACTTTTCAGTTTCTGCCTATCAAATTCATTCACAAGGTTCTGGTTGACTCCAGAGCTATAATAGAAGACACTTGCCCAAAGTAACTTGTAGTGGGATTGAACTTAAAAACACATGGTTATCGGGTGAATTTCTTAATCACGCAGTCATGCCTGATGTACTCTGTAATTTTTGTCTCATTACTTTCCTACTTCATCATTTCAGTGAATGGCCAAAAATATTCTCATCTATATCAAATAAGAATAATTTTGTTTGACAAATCACTAAGTCAGTATCTATACAAATCAATAAGTTGAATCCAATAATATTGATTTCGAATCTTGGTACAAGAACAGAAATTTCAGGGGAGGGATAAGTGGATTACATTGATTCACATGTTCAACTGGTATCTATTTTATCGACCTTGAAAGGATGAAAAGCAAAGTTGACCTTGGCAAAGACAGACAAAATGCTGCTAAGCATTTTGCCCTTCATGCTAACAATTCTGCCAGCTCACAACTTTGATATTGATATATAAAACAGGCACAAGAGACAAAATTTTGAGCACTAAAAGACAGTCTATTATATCAGCCACCCAGAACTTGACTGGTACTTACTGATAGGTGGAAGGGCAAGTCAAGCATGTAAAGCAGATAACTAAATACAGCAAGGCATTTTGTTCCTTGCTCTACCCTCGTTGAATTGAATAATAATAATGATGATGAGTTTTTTTGTTTTTTTTCTGTGGATTCTGAAAAATAAAAAAACCAATATGACTTATGTAGGATTTGAACCAAGTGCTGCAAGATGAAATTTAATACTGCAATGTATTTATGTCAGTATTCTTATATGTTAGCCGTATTGATTCTAATAACAAAGATAATGATTTTTTTTTTTTAATAAGCACAGAGCAGAATTATGTAAAGCAGGATATTTATCTGATGATGCTGATGATTAATAATAATAATAATAATAATAAAAACAACAATAACAGTAATAATAATATTTTTATCTTTGAGGTTAAGGTGTTGTGTAACTGACCCAAACTTTCCTACTACCATTGTGTGGAGATGCATATTACTACTCTGCTGCTTGTATCAGAATGGCTGGCTGAAAATAGATGCTACTTCTATTTCCTAATTGAGCGCGGTTAGTGCTCGGAAAGGCATCCAACTGTAAAAATGCTTCTTCCAACAATTTATATGCAAATATTTAAATTTAGAAAGGGGAAAAAATTCCACCATAGAAAATGATATTAAATAGTTATAATAAATTGCCAGATGACTTAATTGGCTAAAAATTACAAAAATGATTCAGAAATGAATACATTGAATTCTATAATCGTAGTGTAATTTTCTTGGAATTTTGGATTTGTTGCTCGATTGATCTATTGTTTCTCTATAAAGCTTTTTGGAATAGTTTCGTAAACAGGATGAACAATATATTCCAAAGAATAGAGATACATTTTGCTCCACATCCATGGAAATAAATGGGTTTGGTTTTATGCTGCTATCAGTTTTCTTTGATTTCTAGCATTGGAGCTAAGTTCTGGGTTTATAAACTATCATTATATTGTCATCAGAGTTAAAGTGGAAACTTTTATGCCATAGACAAACCATTCCCCCAGATTTCCTTATTGAACATTATTTTGAAAAGAAAAGGACCACCACTACAATCATCATCATCATGTCTGTTTTCCACATTGGATGGGCTGAATGGATTGTCACAGCCTGGAGCCATTCTTATTTGGAAATAGTGCTCTCCTGTCAGAGGGCCATGCTATCACAATTATGTCTGTTTTGGATGCTGGCATAGAAAACAGACATATGATGATTGGAGTCAGTTCTTATTTGGAATAACAGCCCTCTTAAATGGATTGGGGAATCACTTCTTACTCAAACATTTTTCTTTTTATAGTGGTTTCTATGGCTAGATACCCTCCTTCACACCAGTCACTTCACAGTGTGTATTGGCTGCATTTTGTCATATCATTAGCACTAGTGAGATTACTATTGTTCTCTGCAAAACTAAAGACTATACTGCTTGTACTAGGTGCATTTTATTGTAGCCTTGTCCCCTGCATGAATAAAAGTGTTCTTTCTTCTCTGTATTGTATTCATTCTTTCAAGGCAAATGTGATTGAAATTAATAGAAGAAAGTGATAACTAAAAGAGTGAAATGGAGATGTTTGAGAAGAGGATGCTGTATTTCCCAAATCATTTTATGTATTCAATTATATATTGTTCTGAGTTCAACCCTTACTACAACCAACAGCTGTTTTGCCTGTGGACAAAGTATAGGACTTAGCTTGCTTTAGTTTACCTATCTGACAAAGTTGAGAGATTAATAGTAGAATGAATTTCTACATGTAATATGTAACTTTAACAAAAACCATGAAGCCATAGCAAAGTGGATCTAAAATTGTACCTTCATTATCATCATCTTCATTGCTATTTAATTTTCTGTTATCAAAACAATAATTATGGCTGTGTGGTTAAGAACCTTGTTTCACAACTATGTGGTCTTGGGTTCAGTCTACTGCATAGCACCTTGGGCAACTGTCTTCTTGTACTATAACCCGAGGTTGATCACAGGCCTTATGACTGGATTTGGTTGATAGAAATTGAAAGAAGCTTGTATATATATTTATGTGTGTATGTGTGTGTGTATATATATATATATATATATATCAGGACTGTGTCAAGTCCTCATTAAAGGCCTTTGATATGCAGGACACTGACTGGGAGAACAATGCCTGTCATCACTGCGGATGGAGGGAGCAGGTTAAGGAGGGGATCGACACTTTTGAGAGAGCACGTATCAAGCATGAAGAACTTAAGCGAGTTGCGCAAAAGCACACGGCTCGTATAGTGAATGGGGAAAGCTTAATCTGCAATGTTTGCAGTCGTGTATGCTTGTCAAGAGTAGGGCTCATTAGCCACCAACGGAGCTGCAAACGCAAAATATGGAATTGGTTATCTGTTGTGCCCTTCAATGAAACTTTACATACTTAAGCCAGCATAACGGTAAAAAGATAACACACTCATTTCGGGTTGGAAAGGCAAAATTTAGGGTGGGATTTAAGGATTTTTTGTAGCAACAGTTCGTACAAATGTTAAAAATGTTTAAACTTGTTCAAAGTCGTAGATTAGTTGTTGTTAATGTCAGACAAGTGGAGGTGCAATGGCCCAGTGGTTAGGGCAGCGGACTTGCAGTCATAGGATCGTGGTTTCAATTCCCAGACCGGGCGTTGTGAGTGTTTATTGAGCAAAAACACCTAAAAGCTCCACGAGGCTCCGACAGGGGATGGTGGCGAACCCTGCTGTACTCTTCCACCACAACTTTCTCTCACTCTTACTTCCTGTTTCTGTTGTGCCTGTAATTCAAAGGGTCAGCCTTGTCACACTGTGTCACGCTGAATATCCCCGAGAACTACATTAAGGGGACACGTGTCTGTGGAGTGCTCAGCCACTTGCACGTTAATTTCACGAGCAAGCTGTTCCGTTGATCGGATCAACTGGAACTTTCGACGCCGTAAGCGACGGAGTGCCAACAATGTCAGACAAAATGCCTTATGGTATTTCTTCCTGTACCTTGCAATCTGAGTTCAAATCTCACTAAGGTCAGCTTACATATGTGATGATATTCTTTGAGTATTTGAGCATCATTTTATCAATATGCTTATCAAAGGGAAGTACTTAGTGACTCAGTTATCAATTAAAATGCTGCCGCTCTTTTTTTTTAAAAAAGGCTACTTATCTTACTTTAAGCAATTTTGACAATTATAATCCCTTTCTGTGTATGTGGGTGTGTTTAAACCAAATAAGCATTTCTTCTAATCAACCTGAGCACTTGTCAGCTTATATTTAGTGTCATTCAACTAGTTTGTTTTTTTTTTTTTTTTTTTTTTTTGCCTCCCGATACCTACTTCACAGCTTCCATATTTTTAAAACTGTTTTCTCTTAAACAGCTTTGTTGCATGTTGATACTTGTTGCTGCATATCACTACTCTAACAGATGCTTCGGTTGCTTAGCAATATAGACTAATTGATGCAGCTTCGTGTGTGCGTGCATGCGTGTGTTTCTCTGTGTATTTATTTAGTTTCTATTTCCTTTACTTATAATAGCTGCAATACTTCTGTGTACTGCATATAGGGTCAGAGTCTATTTTAGTGGGGGGGGGGGGGAAATTGCCTGAGAATTGCCAATAGTACTAAAAATAGATTTGTTCTGTTACTCTTCTCAGATTGCCTGTTTGTATTGATTTCTGTGGTGGTCTAGGTTGCCACCTGCTTAATAGTTAATATTGTTCCTAAGCTCAGGTTGCTTGCTTAGTTGAAATTGCTTCAACTTTTCTGTCGTTTCTAGATGAAAGGAAAATTTAATCCAACTTCAATGAATGGAACAAACTGCAACAGTTTCAATGAGTTTTTTTATTTTTTTGTTCCCAGCTCTTGGTTAATAAACTGAGCTTATGAGCAGGATTTGATTTCCAGCATTTCATTTCAATTACACCCCTAATCCACCCCTCTCTCTCTCTTTAAAAAAATGTATGACTGTCACTTTTTGTTCCTATTTCTCATCTAAAATTCTCAGGCGTCATGGTTTATGTACTAAATTCTTTTCTTTGTTCTGTTTAAAAAGTTAGAGTTGTTTGTATTGTGAAATATTGTAAAACCTGAAAGACAGGTTTGAAATAATTTCCAATAATTGCATTTGAGAAGGGAAAAAATTATCCTGGATTGTTGAATCTTAAAATGGATATGTCAAAATGGTAAATAGTTTCAGGGTTTGGTGGGGAATAGCTGTCAACAATCTCTTCTTAGTTCTCTTTCCTCACACACCTCACTACATTCAGTTTCTGAGGTCAAAACAGTAGTTCTTAACTTGGATGATAGCATTTCCTTGAGGGCAATCTAAGCTCACTAGTGGGAAGCAGATGTCATGGAGGAGACACTGGGTGTTGAGAGAGATTGACATCTTCCTTAGAAATAAAATATTTAACCTTTTTTGTTACCATATTTCTGATGAAATACACTGTCCTTGTTTAAATTAATTTTGAAACTAACGAAGAATTTATCAAAATAACTTTGTCAATGTTAAGCTACTGTTTGGAACATAAATTAGCATGAAGTTTTGATGGAAGATTTTAATATAGATCACTTTAAAACATGAACTTTGTATCATAGAATCTGGGGAGTCCTAGACAGGTTGATATCAAAAGAGGTAAATCAGGTACAATACCTATTTTAAACAATTTTTTTAAAAAAAGTAAGTTTTTATAATCTTCAATATCTGATGATGATAAAGTATGAGTTAGATATTGTGTTATCAGTGAGCTGAAACATGACTGATAATATACTAAGGTCCAATATAATTTCATTATGTAAGTATTTGCCTGTTTTAGTAATTTTCATAAAAATCTAACTTCAAGTACTTGTTCACATAAATATCTAACTTGAAGCATTTACCATATAGAATAGCAGAAGAAAATATGGATAATAAACTACTGCATGAAATACAACAGTGAATCATACAGGACTCAGTATGACAGTCTGGACACGTACTCTCTCCAGTCTACGTCATTCCACCTGTTGTTGTTGTCAACCTTTATCAAAGGGGAGCCATAACCTTTGCATTTTTTTCAATGTATGTTTAAGGTCTGTGTTACCCAATGTGAAGTCACTTAGTGCCACAGTAAAGTTGGGAAAGATGAACTTGCTCAGAGCGAGATAGTTGCTGTTCCCTTACTCTTAATTTTGGTAGTAAACTTCCCAATAATATGTAGGATTAACAAAGCTATCAAATTGCATTTATTTCTGAGTATATATTGGGGTTTTTTTTTATGTTTGTATATGCTGAGTAAAAGAGATATTTTTTTATGATGAGGTTGTTACATTCTGGATTGTTGTGTATATATATATTTAGGTATTTGAAAGTCATGTTTTATGTAATGGCAGCATCTGTGGATGTAAGGGTTTACTATGACAACAAACTGTTCATTGCATATGCAGGTGTCTTTTATTTTTAGTATTTTTGTTCTGTTGTACAGGTAGTCTCTGTTGTCTGAAAACAAGAAAATACTATAAAGTAATTTATTTAAACTATGAATTGAGTTAAATATTCTGTGTCTGTATGGTTAAAAATAAATCTTGCCATCTTGAACAAAAAAAAAAAAATTAACAAAACAAATGTCTGAAATACCTTTATGGTGTTCCTATGAAAAAAAAAAAGCATGTTATTACATGTGGCAATTAATAAAACACTATCTGAACTAATATTAATGTTAGCTTAAACTTTTTCTATAATGCTATAATGCTGACAAATACAAGAATTGAAGTATATCAGTGTGTTTAGAAAACATGAATCTTGATGCAGAGTTAGATCTTTCTTTGGAACCATGCCATTGACTGAGTGCTTACTTGAAAGCAGAGTGAACTAAGTTTGTGTGTCTATCAATCTCATACTTCCTGTAATTGAATATTGTTGAAGGTAAAGAGACATTTTATTCACTTCTAAAGCTCACTGATAAGACATAATAACTCTGGCTGTATTATTTATCAGACCAACTCTTTTCGAATCATCTCTAAGCTTATCCTGTGGGATGTGGAGAGCAGTGTCATCAAGGTCATCGATCATTGTACCTTGGTACAGGACTTGCTGGCACTTAATTAGATTAGTGTTTGACACAAATACACAGTTGATCACCTTGTTGAACAGGGTTAGTGAAAGTGTACAATCTTGCTGGAGATCACTTCTGCTCTCTTACGACTGCCTTCTTTCTTTGCTTTGATTTTTATCCCTGTCCCCAGTTGACCCTTTGGCTGTCCAATGCATTTTCATAAGTTTTTTCTAAATGTCCATGCTTGTTTTCAGACTTTTAAAAGCCCTTGTTTCATATGTTCTGGATAATATAAAGCTTTTCCTTTCATAAGTCCCAAGTTACTCTGGTGATGGAAAAAAATCAGGCATAGGAGTGGCTGTGTGGTAAGTAGCTTGCTTACAAACCACATGGTTCCGAGTTCAGTCTCACTGCGTGGCACGTTGGGCAAGTGTCTTCTACTATAGCCTCGGGCCGACCAAAGCCTTGTGAGTGGATTTGGTAGACGGAAACTGAAAGAAGCCCGTCGTATATATATATATATATATATATATATATGTTTGTGTGTCTGTGATTGTCCCCCACCATTGCTTGACAACCGATGCTGGTGTGTTTACGTCCCTGTAACTTAGCGGTTCGGCAAAAAGAGACCGATAGAATAAGTACTAGGCTTATAAAGAATAAGTTCTGGGGTCGATTTGTTCGACAAAAAGGTGGTGCTCCAGCATGGCCGCAGTCAAATGACTGAAACAAGTAAAAGAGTAAAAGAGAAAAGAGTATATATCATGCATGAATGCCAAGAAAATAGGTCCTGTGTATCATGTAGTTTGGTATTGGAAGAGTTAACCCTTTCAAAAGGTTACTCTTTCAATACCAAACTATTCTGATACAAACTCCCTGTTTTAAAGTGATCTCAATTAAAATTGTCCACCACTGGTCAATTTAACACCAACTTAATATTGGAATAGTTAATTTACTAATTTCTTCATTATTTTCAAAAATTATTGAAACAAGAGAAGACTTATTGGGGCAAGCGAAAGCGAAATTGTGATGGCACCTGTGCCCAGTATCGCCTTTCTGGCACTTGTGCCTGCGTCATGTGTAAGGACTTTTGAGCGAGGTCGTTGCCAGTGCCCCTGGACTGGCTCTTGTGTGGGTGGCACATAAAATACACCATTTTGAGCGTGGCCGTTGCCAGTACCGCCTGACTGGCCTTCGTGCCAGTGGCACGTAAAATCACCCTCTACACTCTCTGAGTGGTTGGCGTTAGGAAGGGCATCCAGCTGTAGAAACTCTGCCAAATCAGATTGGAGCCTGGTGTAGCTATCTGGTTTCACCAGTCCTCAGTCAAATCGTCCAACCCATGCTAGCATGGAAAGCGGACGTTAAACGACGGTGATGATGAAGAGAAGTGTATTTCAATA
>NC_068983.1:16291491-16308103 GCF_001194135.2 Octopus bimaculoides | reverse complement strand
GGCGTTGTGAGTGCCTATTGAGCGAAAACACCTAAAGCTCCACGAGGCTCCGGCAGGGGATGGTCGTGAACCCTGCTGTACTCTTCCACCACAACTTTCTCTCACTCTTACTTCCTGTTTCTGTTGTACCCGTAATTCAAAGAGTCAGCCTTGTCACACTGTGTCACGCTGAATATCCCCGAGAACTACGTTAAGGGTACACGTGTCTGTGGAGTGCTCAGCCACTTGCACGTTAATTTCACGAGCAGGCTGTTCTGTTGATCGGATCAACTGGAACCCTCGACGTCGTAAGCGACGGAGTGCCAACATTACATATACTATCTAGTGATCTTGTTACAAAAAAGCATTGAGCTGACAGAGTTGTTTACCCTGTTGGACAAAATGCTTAGCAGCATTTCTTTCAGCTCTACATTCTCAGTTCAAATGCCACTGAAGTTAACTTGGCTCTTCCTTTTTTCGAAGTCAATAAAATAAAGTACTAGTCAATATAATCGCCTACACCTTCCCCTAAAATTTCTGATCTTGTGCCAAAATTTGAAATGATATTCCTTATTACAATATATGTATGTAGAAGAATGCCTGCTCTACGGTTTCACTGATTGAATAAGCTGCAGAATAATCTTTTATTTTGTTTATTATTTGACATTGATTAGATATTGTGTAGATTTTGCTATAACAATATGTCTGAGTTGATAAAGTATCACTGTGTTGGCTTAAAATTTTTAATACCAAGGCCCCTGAGACTTCCTGTGAACAATATTGTGAGATTTCTGTTGGTCAACACAACAGCTTTACATACCATTATATAAATGAGTCAATGAAAGTTCCTCTATGCAGTTGATCGACCTACTAAAAATAACAGCTAAATCTCTCCCAAGTCATGTCCATTTCTTTTAAAATAGGATATGTTAATGTAGACTGTTTGTTATAATCAAAATTATGGCGTAATCAAGATGTATCTCTTTTGGTCATATAGCTGACCTGGGGCTAAATTAATGCCTCACTATATAAAGTTGCAAGTATTTTAGCATAGCCCTCTTAAATTTTGACTTCTATGAAAATCATTTGAAATACATAGATTGTCTGCTCACTAGAAATATAGGTTGCCCTGCTTGACAACCTGTGTTGCTTTGTTTACAACCCTGTAACTTAGCAATTCAACAAAGGAGAGCAATTGAATAAGCACCAGATTTTAAAAACAAATAACAAGGTCAATTTATTTAACTAAACCTGTCAAGGCAGTGTCCAAGTATGACTGCAGTCTAATGATTAAAACGGATAAAAAAAAAAATTTTAAATAAAAAGAATATTTGTTATATTCTGATCACTAGATTAATAGTGACAGAATTAGTTATTTTACTAAATCCATCACAATTCATGATTATTTTAAAAATTAATTGAAGCACTTAGAAACTTGGCCACAGAAGAATTAAGTGGTTAAGTTCCAAACATCAGACAATCAATAAGAGGAATAGAGTTCTCACACATCTCTAATTCAATCTAAACAAAGTAACTAATCTAACAACAAAATCTATGACTTTGTAGTCTACTAAGCTGCAATGGAAGGAATCTACTTCAAAAGAGCTAAATTAATTTTGACATTACTATCTCTTCACTTTAATATTTGTAATTACAAAAACCATTTCCAATTCTATTACAACACAGGAACCTCAATTCGTTCTTCACACTGAAATGAGTTTTTAAGTTCTTTTCTTAGAGCTTTACATGAAATGAGCCCACAACCTCTCTTAACTCATCTCCATATTTGTAATGAGTGGACACACATACACACAATGAGCTCCTCTTGGTTTCTGTCTACCAAATCGACTCACAAGGCTTTGTTCAGTCCAAGGTTATAGTAGAAGACACTTGCCCAAAGTGCTATGCAGTGGGACTGAACTTAAGACCATGTGGTTGGGAAGCAAGCTTCTTAACTACACAGCCATGGAAAGTATTAATTTCAATTTAAACACTTCAAAATACAATTTTTTGTTTTTTTTAATCTAGAAATTATTCTGGGCATGTTGGTACCAAAACGGTTAATTTAACTAGGTAGTTACATTGTGAGGCACTTGATACTGTTATGATACTTTTTGCTATTATTTTACATAAGTTTTCATACCTTCTCCCAGGATTGCATAAAAATGATGAGATTTGTTTCGATAAAAATGATGAGAGTTGTTTGGATATTGCTTGTAGATGTTTGATAGGGGCAAAGTATTTGTTTGTTGTTGTTGCGTAGTCTTGATCATCTTTGTTTAATCAGAATATAATTATTCAGCATGTTAATTTGAGTCAATCTCTGTTCGATCAGTATTTTTAGTTATGACCATCCCATTTTTTATTGCAGAACATAGTTTAAGATTTAGAACTTAAAACTTGGTTTTAACTGTAAAAATGTTAAGGCTAATTTTACTGGTCAGTTGATGCCATCATGTCAATTGATGGCATAATGACTGTTGATGTCATCATGCCAACTGATATCATCTTTCCAATTGATTTCATGGAAGTTTTAGTTCCACTTTAAGTAGTTATGCAAACACTCAACACCTACTGTCAGCAGTATCTATTAATGGGCAATTAACCTTATTTAGTTTTAAAACGATAACGAAAAGTTTTAAAGTTGATGCTACATATGTTGTTGCTTTTATCCCCCAAATCAGCCCATAACCAAGCATACCTATTATCAAAAGCATTCCAACCTTGACCATCATCATTTTTCTGACATGGTTATCCAATTACTGTTTTCTTTTTTAAGACAGTACTTAGTAATTTTAGAAAGATTTGGCTGTTTCAAACAGGTTGAGTAACCACATAGAGGCCTCCTGCATTGGCTTGTTAGATAAAATGGTTGCAGTCAGGAATAAAAATTTTGTCATGGCTTGTTGAGAACTTATTTCAGTTCTATGCCGTTTACTTTTGGCAGTATAGATAGAACTCAGCAATTTCTTTAAATCCAAACTGGTGTGCGTGTAAATAGAAGAGAGAAGAGAAGTGAGTTGAGAGAATAGCTGTTTATTCTTGTTAGCCGTGCACTTGGCAGAGAGCTTAATGTGAGATCTTTTTGATTCTTTGAATCACTCACACTCAAGAAAGGAGAGAGAGGAGAAAAGAAAGAAATGAAAAGAGAGAGGCTGTGGACTAATACGTAAAAAATAAACATGATGGTCTAAGACCTTTATGGTTTTCTCACTAGCTTTTAAAAACCTACACGTTTTCCATGGACTTTCAGCTTACATTTTGTTTACTGACATCAGGCAGGTGTACAATGATTGTATCATAGTAACCATCTGGTGGTATTGAACTAAGTATCCTTGTTTTGAAATTCATATACTAAAACAAAAAAAAATAAACTAGTTATGTTAATTTTTGAAAAAAAAAACAAAAAGAAAGCTCTAAATTTTCAGCAATGATTTTAATGTGTATTTATATGTGTGACTGACTGACTGACTGAATGTATGTATGTGTGTCTATATGTGACGTCTTGAATACATTTAGATGTATTTATACATGCATATATCAATGTGACTTTTTGTTTCTGTATATGTGCTACAGTTTTTTAAAATTAAAAATTTTTTTTTTAATGCAGTGACCTTGCCACCAAGAAACTATATTCAAAATGTTTATTTTAATTTTCTTCTATCTCTGTACTTATGTACTAACTGATGGTAATTTTACACCACATAATTTTCATACTGAATTATTTCTGCTAGTTTTTTTATTATTCAGTCATCACTAAAATATCTCTTGCATATCAAACTTTTGAATTGGAAGAAGGATAAGATTCATACAGCTGCAATGGCAGCCACAACAGCAGTGAAAGCTAGCCATAAACAAAACGACAAAAAAGTTCCTTTGTTAATTATAACAAGCCATTTCAGCAGAGATTAGCACTTTATGATTAATAGTTAAAAGTCTATTTTTGCCTCACATACATGACTGATCTCCAAAACTGTGGATTTGTTGTGGTGTAGTCATCAGTTCATATTCTTTTCTTTTCACATTAGTGGATACAGTATGTGTGTGTTTGTATGTCAAGGTCAGGAGGTGGTGTCGAGAATTTTTTTACCACTTTCTCCATTACTGTTTCTATTTTTGTATGAGCAAAAAAAAGGAAGGAATATATACATGTGTGTGTGTGTGTATACATATATATATATATATATATATATATATATATATATACACACACACACACACTCTCATAGACATGAAACTGAAAAAATCTTCACAAACTGTTACTCAGTTTCACAGATTTTTTTCAGCTTTAATAAAATCACATTACTCTTCCTTTGGTATTTGAGTATTTTTTTCCACCTTGTTTTGCATTTATGTGCTTGCTTGTGTGTGTGTGTGTGTGTGTGTGTGTAAGTAGGAGGTAAGCTGATTTGGAGCAAGTCCTATTTTGATTCCTGATTATAACGAATGCATTTCGCCTATATCATTACTGCTCACCACGTCTCCCTCTCTGTCTTATAAATCAATATTTCTTTTTTAAATTTCTAACATTTCTTTGACATTGTATGATGATCACCATGGAAAGCTTTTCTTTTTTATCCGTTTTACCTTGTAGTGTTACAATGAGATCCTAGACCAGGCAATATGCCATCCAACTGGTCATTTTTATTTCCTTTTACCAGTATTTCATTGTGTCCCTCATAAAATCACTGGACTCAGAATGTTCAACTCATTATGAAGTTCATTTAGCTATTATGAGCTCTCAGGTTTCATCCCACTGTATTGTTTTAATTAAAACTTACCAGCAAAATTTCCCCCCCTTTAATTTTTGTTTCAAACTCCAGCTTAATAACAATTATTTTAACAAATTATTTATAGGATTTTTCTACCTACTTAATAATCTTTGCAACTATTTGAATAATCTTTGCAAGCAATTTAATAATTTTTGCAAGCAATATAATAATAAAAATTTATATAAAAAGAATTGAAAATAAATTCATTCAAGAATTATTTCTCGCTTTGCAGAATGTATTAGACAGCCCAACATTTTTCTGTAAAAGGGCCCCACAGTGTTCTGCTGTTATTCCCCCAAACTTATTTTCAATAAGTGCCCTAAGACCTCTACATTAATAGCACTTCCCCTTATTACCAAATTCTGCCAAAAAGAATATATTTTCTGTTGGGTTGAGAAAAGGGGAATATGGTGGAAGATACCTAATGTTATAAGTAGCTACTTCCAAATCTTCAGACAGCCCCCTGTAGTGGTGAATTCTGGCATCATCCATAATAAATACTGGATTTCTTATGCCTTTAATTCTTGGAGAGATCTCTTAAAATCTTCATTTACTGTCTTCTTATAGATTTTATGGTATATCATACTATATTTATTCATGGCCACTACAACAGAAATGCTTCTGCTTTGAGCAGCCAGTACAGATACATATGTTGATTGCCCACTCCTATTACAACCTCTGTTTGTCTTTTTAGATGAAGTAGGGTTTTAGGTGGTAACAAGACCAAAGTTCTTATTATTATCCGCTTCAAGATTCCAATAAGCAATGGCATATGCCTCCCTGAGAAACGAGCATGACCGTTTTTAAAGTATAATGAAACTGGCAAAGGTTTCTATCAATAGTACTTATTGATACTTGAATGCCAAATGTCTCCAAGACCCAATTAGAAAGGTTTTTTGTCTATTTTTATAGACAAAAAAAAATCTATTTTCTTGAACTTTTTAGAATTTAAAACAGTTTAGTTTCAATATCAGTCTAGGGTGCTTTGATCAAATATATTTCAAACTTTTTCAAATTTAGAATTTTATTCCATAAGAACTACCTTGTTTTATAAATTGTACAGAAGTGTATGTTTAAAATTTTTCTAATTTTTATTATCAAATTGCTTGCAAAAATTATTAAATTGCTTGCAAAGATTATTAAATTGCTTGCAAAAATTATTCACTTGGCTGCAAAGATTATTCAGATGGTTGCAAAGATTATTAAGTAGATAGAAAAATCCTACATTATTTTCAAATTAACTGAAATAAAGACTATGAATTTCAAGAGGAATATGGTAATAAAAGGGTTAAGGTTATTGGAGTCTGTAGATTGCTCCACTACTTACTTGCTAATTCAATGCCTGAAACCAATGAACATCCATTTATTTTATTAGTAAAATCACTTAATCCTTTAGCATTCAGATTACTTTGTCAAGTATAATATTTATTCATATTGTTTTGAAGTAATAACGCATTATGTAGTAACTTCATGATTTTCATGACGTGATTATTTTTAGAATGACATTAGGACCAGATACTAATTTAAGGTCCTACTCAATTATACTAATCTAAGTTTTCAGCTGTCCACCTTACTGTTTCCACTATCCCTTGTGTGGCTGCATCAGGAATGAGTTTACTCCAGTTTTATGGAGAGGTGTGGTTATTTTACTTTAAACAGTGAGGGGAAGGCATTGTATAAATAACATATATTTTGTTAGGTTTTAGTGCTGGATTCAGATTCCCTAATGGGAAAATCTACCTCACTAGGACAAGTTCAGTGATGGAAATAATTTTGGAGACTTAACATCACTAGTCTTACCTCGGGTTAAAAAGATCACTTCATAACCACATGGTTTCAGGGTCTCTCTTACTGTGTCTCCTGTAGCTTTTAGTTGACCAATTCCTTCTGAATACAATTATTTGGTAGACAGTAACTGTATAGAAGCCTCTTGTATGTGTGTGTTTGAGGGGTGTGGATGTGTGTTTGTGTTTTCCTTAGTTTTTGCACAGATGCTGCTCCAGTTAGGGATGACATTGTCTGTACCTTCCGTAAATAAAATGTTTGGCAATAGTTTGATGTGTGATGTAGGATAAAGAAGCTGACTTAAAACCAAGAGTCAGCATCCAGAAGGGTATCTAGTAGAATACTGCCTCAAGTAGTTTTAGTCAACCTTGCCAGCATGGGAAAAGTGGACTTAAAGACAATGATGCAGACCTACAGTTTGACCATGGGAGTCACATCTTTTCTCTCTATCTCTCTCTCTCTCTATCTCTCTCTCTCTCTCTCTCTCTCTCTCTCTCTCTACTGAAAAAAGTGAGGTAACAAATACCTGACTGTTAGGTCATTAAGCCAGTTCCTGCTGTTAGCTTTGCAATGAGTCCTTGCTGAAGACACTTAACTCTTTATGAATGAAGCTCCAATCCTAATTAATAAATCATTATTAGCTATAAAATTACATCACTCATCAGGCAATAGACAGCTGTAGGAAGTGAAATTTCATTTAATAGTTAAACTTGCCTCTCATAAACTGACATCCAATTAAAATTTCAGTTATTACTTGCTATTTTGGCAACAAAATTACTTTCTTTAAATATTTTACATGCATTTTGTTTTGTTTTGTTTTGTTTTGTTATGCTTGATTTGGAAGTGTGTTGCAAATTCAAAATCGCCTGAATTGTTTGGTTTGATAGATTTCCTTAAAGCCAAAGAGTACTGCAAAGTGAGAAAGTACCTGCTGCTTGACTGTGACAACTTTATTGATCTACACACTGATTCCTTTGTGGTGCTGGTAGAGGATTACAGCAATATTTCTTTTCTCTTTTGTGCATTAAAAATCTATAAAGGTATTAAGTCTGGAGACTGTAAATTTTAAATCTCTATTTTTGCAACATGTCCTGGAGCCAACATTAAAGAATTTTATTTTAAAATCTGTTGAGTGTATGGTCTCCCAATTAAAGGAATTCCTTGACTAGTTGATAGCAAAAACCTTACTATGCAAGAGTATCACACACATATATCTAAGATAATTTGCCTGGGCATACACCCTCTAGTTTGCAAGGTGTACACCCTTTGCATGGGCATACACCCTCTAGTTTGCAAGGTGTACACCCTTTGCATGGGCATACACCCTCTAGTTTGCAAGGTGTACACCCTTTGCATGGGCATACACCCTTTGCATGGGCATACACCCTTTCTTACTGGTTTTAGTCATTTGACTTCAATCAGGCTGGAGAACTGTCTTCAAGAATTCTAGATCCTCATAATTAAAATCACACACACACGCACATACTGAGTTCTGTTTGTCGTCTCTTAGCAAACGTCTCTCTCTCTTTAGTCTTTTAAAATGCACAAAAAAAAATGAGTTAAAGTTACTTTTAGTTTATTTAATGAAGCATCAAAATTTTCATCACATTGACCTGGTCACAGACACAGTGGAACTGACACAGTGACCAGTTTACAGTGGTGTGATGAAAATTTTGTCACCTCATGAAGTAAACTGACTGTGAAATTTTAAAATTTTGGTCTTTTTTTTTTTTTGAAGTTTTATTTATTAATTACATTTTTTTAGAAATTGTTTATATATGAAATTTGTCCACTGGCCATTTAATCTATAAGTTGTTGACATCAGTTAGTTGGTAATATTAGCTGTAAGTGGGAGCAAGAGGGCTTTTAAACACATCGCAGCTGGTTGGCTTAGTAAATGATACCTGCTGATCAAATGCTTGTCAAGGTATTTTGTGTCTGGTGGTGGTGGTGATGGAGGTGTGTGTGTGGGGGGTGGGGGAGTATTATGTGTATTTTCCAAGATATGCCCAGTGTTTGGGGCCTGACTTTACTGACAGGAAGTTTTTTTCTGTTCCTGCTAGAAGAAGAAAAGTGCTTTGAAGGGCAGCAGGGATGGGTGGAAAGAAGAACTCTCATGCCCCCAACCTTTCCCCTTATTCCTATGTACAAGAATGAGTAAGTTTGTGTGTGTGGGTGTATATGGGGGTGGTTGGGGGTGACTGTCTCTTTTCTGCCTGCCTGGCTGTCTGTCATGTTTGAGAATGTTGGACAATATTTGTGAACTTACTAGGTGAAAGGCTTGCTGCTGTTGGCACAACTGTGTTGGTGCATGTCTCTGCCATGGCAAGTGGCGTGTACACCGTCTCTCCTGCATGCTCCCCTACACTCACTTTTCCACGTACACGTGTGACTCATGCCCCAGCTCTATGAACTGGCCTTTGTTCCTGCTTGTTCTGCTTTTCTAAGACTTGTGTATAGACATTTAGGATATATACATGCTGTGCTCACTCTGTCATCTTACTGTATACACATCGACACAAACACCATCTCTCCCTTTCTCTCTCTCTCTCTCTCACTCACACATACACACGCGCACTCACACACATACACACGCGCACTCACACACATACACTCATTCTCTCTCCTCTCTTTGCTCTCAACTTTAACTTAATGTAGTTTTACCCATCCATCCGTGCTTAAATTCACATTCAGGTCATTGTTTAGTTTATTTGTGGATCTACTAATAAGTGCTTGAGAAATCACTGTGTAAAGCTGAGTGAGTTAAAAATTAAATGCGAGAGAAATGTCTTGAAGGATAAGAGTATGTTTCTAGTAACTTGTATTGTTTTATGCTGAAAACATTAAAGTAAGTCCATTTTTCTTGTATTGAACAAATTGATCAGAGTTTTTGGGTTTTTTTTTTAAAGTTGTTTATAGAAATAATATTTAATGCAATCACTTTAAAATGTTATGTTTAGAATATGAATGTTGAAAAACTGATGTATTTTAAAGTGAATTTGGTTATAAATAATAGGTTGTAATAAATATATTAAAAACCCTTTGGATTGGGTGGGGAGTGGAAAGCTGCCTGCACGATTTGATCCATTGCATCTTCTGTAATCCAAACAGAAATGCTTGATGATGCATTGTTAATAAGACACACACATAACACACCATATACATGCTCACACTCACATATATGATCTGTGTTGTATGGTTTTCCATCAAGAGAAAAAGTACTCAATATGCATACAAGAGTTTATCTAGTAATTTTAAGTCATTATGGTGTATTTCTTAGTAAGCAATAAACAAATGCTTACAAGCATTGTATTGCCTGAACAAACACACAGAAGAAAGACACTCATAGTAGTGAGAGTGTGACACATCATTTTCAAATGAGTGTGTGTGTGTGTGTATATACACATATCATCCTTAGCATTGTTTTAATGTCCACTTTTTCATGATGGTTTGGCATGGATGGAAATTTTTGAGATAATATTTTACAGTTGAATGCTCTTTCTGCTGCCAATCCTTTTAATCACTTCTTACAATATGCAGGGACATGTGTACCTGAATGTGCATTTAAAATATGCAGGGATATGTGTATTTACACACACGCACACACACACACACACACACACACACATATATGTGCACATGTGTATAATTTTCTTTCTTTTGAATCTTTACAAAAACTTAAACCATATTACTTTAAAGCTGTCATGTGCTATTTCTCTCCATTTAGTAACACATTATTATTATTATTATTATTATATTTTATATTTTAGCTTGATTTCGGGGCATTTTAGATATGAGCCAGGTCTCTACCTGAGACCAACGGCTAGTAACAGTGTTATAACAATAGGAATTTTCTCAAGAGATGGGCTGTTGAGGTTAGTGAATCTTTTGGATATTGTGTATATTTGATTTTCCAGATAGTTTATCAATGAAGTTTGAAGCCCCTTTTTTAACCATGCCTATTACTCCTACTCTAGTGCTTCGGTTTTCAGTTTCCACATTCTAGGTCCTTGTGTTATGCTATCTTTTCGAATTCTTTCACTCATATATTTTGGTCAGCTGGTACTATCATATCTGATAGCAGGTATTTTGTTAAGGATCACTGATGATAATAATATCAGGTCTATTGGCATTTATCTGTCAGTATGGATGCTAAAGTCCCTCAGAATAGTAACTACATTACTGTCTGTAACTTGTGTTCATACCAGTTTTTTAGGAATAAGAATGTCATAAGGACAACAGATGTCCCAATGTAGGTGCTGTCCTATTCGGTCATGTCTGATTTTGGTTTTTATTATTATTCTTTCATCCTTTCAGGGTTGATAAAATAAGTACCAGTTGATGTAATTGATTTACTCTTTCCCCCAAAATTGCTGACCTTGAGGCGAAATTTGAAATCGTCATCAGTAATGGTGGTGGTGGTGGTGGTGGCGGTGGCGGCAGCGGAGGAGGAGGAGGAGGAAAGGCAGTGAGCTGGCAGAATAGCTACTATGCCAGACAAAATGCTTAGCAGTCTTCTTTCAGCATTACATCCTGAGTTCAAATATCACTGAAGTTGACTTTGCCATTCATTCTTTTGAGATTGGTAAAATAAGTACTGGTTGAGCACAGGGGTTGATGCGATCTACTAGCTCCCTCCCACAAAATTTCAGGCCGTGTACCTATAGTAGAAAGGATTATTAGTATCATTATTAAGGTAGTGAGCTTGCTGAATCTTTAGTGTCAGAAAAATAGCTTAGCTGCATTTCTTATGACTCTTTATGTTGTGTGTTCAAATCTTGCTAATGTCAATCTTGTCTTTCATCCATTTAGGGTTGATGTAATTGACTAGCTCCCTCCTACCAAAATTTCAGGCCTTGCACCTGTAGTAGAAAGAATTATTATTATTATTATTGTTGTTGTTTTTGGATTGGTAGAATTGTTAGAGTGTTGGACAAAATGTCTTGTATTTGCTCCAAGTCTCTACATTCTGATTTCAATTCCTGCTGAAGTTAACTTTGCCTTTCATCCTTCCAATTTTGATAAGGCATTAGACAAGTACTGGAGTCAATGTAGTTGGACAACCTCTTCCCCAACAAATTTCTGGCCTTAATAATTTCTTCTAATTTACTATGTGTGTGTGTGTGTGTGGTGTGTTTGTGTGCGTGTGTTTATAGTGAAGATGCATGGCTCAGTGGTTAGAACGTTGGGCTCACAACCATGAGGTAATGAGTCCGATTCCCGGACTGGGCTGTGTGTAGTATTCTTGAGCAAGACACTTTATTTTATGTTGCTCCAGTTTATTCAGCTGTAGAAATGAGTTGCGACATCACTAGTGCCAAGCTGTATTGGACTTTGCCTTTCCCTTGGATAACATCATTGGCAAGGAGAGGAGAGGCTGGTAAGCTTGGGTGACTGCTGGTCTTCCATAACAATCTTGCTTGGACTTGTACCTCAGAGGGGAACTTTTGAGGTGCAATCTCATAGTCATTCATAACCAAATGGGGTCTTCTTCGTATATGTTTAACAAATGAAACTTGATTCTGATATCTTGTTATTTATTAGAAAGAGTAGGTTCAGAATAATGAAGTCATATAATAATTGAAACTAGCATAGGTACAAATCCTGAAATGTCTAACTGGTACTTTATTTTGTAACCCCAGAAGGATGAAAGCAAAGTTGTCCTTGCTGGGTTTGAACTCAGAACATAAAAAAGCCAGAACAGATACTGCAAGACATTTTGATCAATGTTTTAACGATTCTGCCATTCCTCTCCCTTTATAATTGTTTTGGATATAGTTACACAAGGTTTCAAATTTTGAAGGGAGGAGGGTTAGTTAGTACTGCTAACTCCAGTACTTGACTGGTACTTTATTTTATTGAGTCTCAAAAGGGCGACAGGCAATGCTGACACATCAGTGAGATTTGAACCCAGAGCCATAATATACCACATGGCATTTTCTCTAATACTCCAGTGATATTGCCAATCCACCAACATCATGAGGCTATATAATAGCGTGTGATGGTTTGTCTGTAGTAACTGTTTGAAACCTGCTAATGTTTCAGAGTTTGGGAGCATTGTGCTGTTAAGTTTTTGTCAGAGGGTCATGAATTTAGAACAATTGAAGGGTGTCTAAATAGCTGACTCGAATTTTCATTAATGTCTCATGTGTTACTTGTACTTAAATATCCTTGCCATTAATGACTATGTGGTTGGGAAGCAAACTTCTTAACTACAAGGCCATGCCTGCTCTCTATATATTTATGTATATATGTGTGTATATCTGTCTGTATGTCTGTCTGTCTCTCTCTCTATTTATATATAGTGAAATCAAATAATCAAATATTAAAACTAACGATAACAAAACAAGTGGATGTGCATGTGGAATGTATTAGCTTGATGCTCGGTAAAGGTGGAAAAAAGAGAGAGGGTTTTTGATATTTTAAGCATAGCTCTTCATCAGAAAGGAAAATGGAAAGTCAAGAAAATGAAAAATATCCCAAACAGCACGTGTGTGGTTACCTGGCTCAAAGATATATGAAAAAGTGTGGCTTAGTGGTTAGGGTATTTGGCTCACAGTCATGAGTTTGATTTCTGGTGGCACATTGTGTCCTTGTGCGACACACTTTATTTTATGCTGCTCCAGTCTGCTCAGCTGGTAAAACTGAGTTGTACCTGTACAACTCAGTTCTGACACATTCTGTGTCATGCTGGATCTCTCTCTGAGAACTATGTTTAGTGTACACATGTCTGTGGAGTGCTCAGCTACTTACACATTAATTTCATGAGCAGGCTGTTCTCTTGATCAGATCAGCTGGAACCCTTGTCATTGCAACTGACAGAGTGCCTCTGTGTGTGTGTGTGTGTGTGTGTGTGTGTAGAGAGAGAGAGAGCAAGAGAGAGTGAGTGTTACTTTGATGTAACTGCTCATTTCATTAAGACGCCTATAGTTAAATGCAACTTGTCAGTTCCTTGTATTCATTTGCTATATAATAAATCTGCTGTAACTTGGATGTAAATGTCCACCTAGTGAAGTTGAGTGAAGTATAACAATATATACGACATAAATCTGCACTAATGCTATTGTACACCAAAGCATGTTGTATACAGTTCAATATATTTATTTTTATTTATATTTTATGTATTTTTACATTCATTGTTGTGATTGTTCACTTAATTAAGTTGTTTACAATTAAATACAATCCGAGTGTTTTATTTATACACACACACACACTCTAAGTCTGCTGTTCCTTTGATGTGATTGTCCATCTCATAGTATTGAGATACCTGTAGTTCAGTGCAGTTTCATGGTTTCCAATTCTCTTTCATTAAACTTTTTCACAACAAAAATAGTTAACTTTAATTTTTCTTCTGTCACAAAGTTTACAATTGTCTTTGAATCCAGCACCAATTGCAAGACAATTTCATCAAACATGCCAACACAATGATTATGTTATTTTATTGCTTTGTGAATGGATTCAGTAGCTGGAAACTATATGAAGCCCTTCATCTGTGTATATATATAGATAAATATTTACCTTCTTGTATCTAGAGATGCTCTAGTCACCACCATCTCTACCTTCATTCCAGGTACTCCCACTCCTATATACTACAGGGTAGTTATGTATGTCCTTTATAGCAAGACACCTGGACTCTTGTCATATTTTTAACTTCTCAACACTTGGCTTACAACCATCTCCTCCACTCCACCTCAGTACCCCACCTCCCAGCCTCTGACTTACTTAAGAGGATTTTTTCCTTTCCTTGTTCTTTTTTGTTTTGCAAGTTATCTTGTAACCTTATTAGTGCTGGTGGCACAAAAATATCACCCAAAACACATTGTAAAGTTGTTGGCATTAGGAAGGGCATCTAGCTGGAGAAACCATACCAAAGCTGATACTGGAGCTCAATGCAGCCCTGCAGCTTGCCAGATCCTATCAAATTCTCTAACCCATACTAGCATGAAAATGGACATTAAATGATAATGGTTTATACATAAATGAATGATAAAAGACTGAGTTATGTTGTCACCTTCATTAGCTTACTGCTGTTAGGGCTCTATGGAACTGTGCACCCAGAGTGAAATGTCAGTGTGACATCATGTAGCTTTATCAGAGCCTTAGCATGAAGTATTAAGGTATTTGTCTTGCTGTGGCAAGGTAAAAGAGAGAGAGAGAGAGTGAGTGTGTATGTGTGTGTGTGTGTGTGTGTGTGTGTGTGTGTGTGTGTGTGTGTGTGTGTGTGTGTGTGTGTGTGTGTGTGAATGTTGATATTTGACGTGTCAGTGTTTGAGTGGAGCAGTGCTGATCTTGACATTGTAACCAGTTGCTCTGCACGTTCAAAGACCTGTGGAATATATAAATCTTTTTAACTGATAAACAGATTAGAAGTGACATCAGGAAGAGCATCTTGCTGTAAAATTCTGTCTAAAAATCAATTCTCATCCAAGCCATGCTGCTTCAGAAACAACAGACAACCAAATGTACAAAATGTGATTAAACACATTGTTATGCAAACACAAGTGATTTGAGATGTGGCATTTTTTTCAACTCTTCAAGCATGGAGGCTTGCAGATAAAACTCTTGACTAGAATCTAGCTTTCAAGAATGATTATTGTCAACTTCCAGGTGAATCTCTTTTTAGAGAATTGCATTGCAATCATTGATACTGTAAAAGTACTGTGCATATCTTGGCTCTAGAATCAGTATGTTGCAAGGGCAGCTAAAAGGGTTGCTAACAAGAAGGGCATCTGGCCATTAAACACCATCTCAGAAAACCAATCCAATACATACTGGCATGGAAGAGTAACTGTGAAATGACACCACTTTCACTGTCACTGATAATGATTTGGCACCCAAGATTCTAAAAGTGCCATGGATACTTAATATATTTCATTTTAATTTATATGGTAAAAAGTAATTAGCTGCTACAGCCTTGTATGATCCCATGCACTAGTTAGTGGAAGATTGTCCACTAACTTCTGAATTCTTATTAACCTATTACGGAGTCTACATCTGGTTCTAGGGTGTTTTTGAACATTAATTAAATATGTTTTAGAAATCTATCATTGATTTTAAAACTCAGAGTATTTTTTATAACTTATGAAGATTGTTGTTGCTGCATTGTGTGGAATGGCAGAAGTGTTAGAGCATCAAACAAAATGCTTTGCAATATTTAATTATGGTTCTGAGTTCAAATCCTGCTAAAGTCAACTTTGAATTTCATCCTTTCAGGGTTAATATAAAGATCCAGTCAAGTCCTGGCACTGATGTGACTGATTATCCCTCTTTCCCTTCAAAATTGTTGGCTTTGTGTTTAAATTATTTGTTGAAGGTAGCTAGCTAACAGAATATTTATAGTACTGGAAAAAATGCTTCGTGGTTTTTCTATTGTCTCTATACGATCTGAGTTCAAATCCCATTGAGGTCATCCCAACCTCCAGGGTTGATAAATTAAACTACTAGCCAAGTACTGAGATCAATGGTATCAACTAATCCTTCCCGAAAAAATCCTATCTTTTTGCCTAAAATCAAAAATCATTCTATGTGACATGCATGCTAAGCTCAAATCCTGCTGCAGTCAACTTTGCCTTTCATCCTTTTGGAATATTGGCAGAATCAAGTATCAGCAAAGTACTGGGGTTGATGTAGTCAGCAGCCTCCCCACACATGCACACAATTACTGGGCCTTGTATCAAAATTCTTAACAGTTATTGCTATATGTAATAATGGCCATTCTATTGTTGCCATTGCAGGAAATAATAACAATTATTATTTATAAATAATCCAAACTTGTGTCAGAAATTTGTTAATTTAATCAAGGAACTATCTAAGCTGCTTAAGAATGTTTAGTAGATATATTCTTTATAATAGCATGCTCGTGTTATTATTGGAATAAGTGTGGGATTTGTGCTAAAAATGCTTTGTAGATAATACAAGAGAGTGATGATGATGGTAGTGGTGGTGGTGGGACCAATACAGACTGCATGTGTGTTTAATGTTTCCAGCAATCAACCAGGGAGGTATTGTTACTACATCACTCTCTTTCTCTCTCTCTCTCTCTCTCTCTCTCTCTCTCTCTCTCTCTCTCTCTCTCT
>NC_068983.1:16287350-16291467 GCF_001194135.2 Octopus bimaculoides | reverse complement strand
TATATATATATATATATATATATATATATATATATTTGTAATCTATAGTGCGAAGGCTAAGGCTAGAAACATTATACTTGTGTGCATTAGATAATCAATTATTTTGTCCAGTGCTTCTGGCTAGACCTTATCATCTCTTGTTTTTATAAACGGAATAAACATGTATTATCAATATTTGCTTCAAAATTTTTCAACTGCATGTAAAAATGGTTGCCAAATGTTATGTTGAAGAATGAATTCTCTATTTTGTTTATTTTTTTATTTTTTCCTTTTTATTTTATTGTTCAGATCTTATAATTTATGAATTTAAATGCATTCATTGTTTTTAATTTTACCAAATTATAACTTAAAACCAGATAACTGTTTTTTTTTTTTCATCTATTTTTTATGTTTTTATTATTTCCATTAGAGTGGCTTTTAAGACACTTTAATTTGATCTGCAAACGAACAAAATTTTTATGTAGAGGGAGAGGAATTGTATGGCTGAAAAACTTTTATGTTTTGGAAAATTTGTTACAAAACCGAGAAATAAATAAATAATCCGTGAGAGGTTTGATGAGTGCCAGCACTGGTTGTTAGCTGTGAATGTATTATATAAAAAAAATAGCTAAGCAGCAGAAATATGCTAGAAAACAATTGGACATTTAACTGAGTGAAGGAAACATCATGTGAATAAAAAACACAAGCATTGAAGATGAATTTACTAATAATAGTCTGGTTCATAATGATTTCTAACATAGGCACACATTTTAACCCTTTAGTATTCAGATTACTCTGTCAGATATAATGTTTGTTTATTTATATTGTTTGGAATTAAATCCTACATTATCTCATAGCTTTGAGACTTCAATGATGTGATTGTTTAGTTTTAGAATGACATTGTAGGATTGAGGTGAGAAGCTGGATCTAACCAGCTTCAACATAAAATAAGCTAAATATTTTGGCCGGATGTGGCTGGTTTGAATACTAAAGGGTTAAGGAAGGATGCTATAGTAGATTTTTGCCTGTTGTTCTCTACTGATTCTGCCTATCATCCAGCTTCAATAGCATCATCATTTAACCCTTTAGCAGTCTAATTACTCTGTCAAATATAATACCTTCTTTATTCACACTGTCTTGAATTAATCATGCACGATTTGATTCTTTACTTTTTAGAATGACGTTGTAGGGTAGGTGTGACAGACCAGATCTAGTTGGTTTGAGCATAAAACAGGTAGAATATTTTCGCTGGATATGTTAATGGGTTAATGCCTTTTCTTCCATGCTTACTTAGGTCAAAAGAAATTTGTTGAGATACTTTTTTTTCCACGGCTGGATCCCTTTCCTGTTGCTAACCCTCACCTGTTTTCAAACGAGGTATTTCCCCATGGTTAGGCATGTTTTTTATGGATGACTAGAAACAAACAACAACATTTGTATAACAGTGATGCTCATTTACAATCCTCGTGTGTACACACACACACACACACACACACACACACACAACAGGCTTCTTTCAGTTTTCCATTTATCAAATCCATTCACAAGGCTTTGATCAGCTCAGAGATATAATAATAGACACTTGCCCAAGTGCCATACAGTGGGACTGAACCCAAAACCACATGGTTGGGAAGCAAGCTCCTTAACTGCACAGCCACACTTCCATTTGATTAACAATTTTTGTTTAATAGTTCTTTTTTTGTTTTAGTCAGAGGAAAGGCAGTGCCCTGACTCTTTACAGAGCCTCTAAAATGGAGGGATGGGGGGAAGGAGAAGTAGAGAGAGTGAAAGAGAGTGAGTAAGTCAGCCAGACAGAGAGAACTGTGTCCCCAAACTGGAGACCTGGTGCAAATGCTTGCAACAGAGAGGGCTTTGTTAAAGGTACTCGAGGTGTCCAAAGATGGTGCAAATTCAGGCAACAGATTAGCTCCATCCACTGAAGTAGGCTGTGGTGGGATTTGAACTTGGAACACAAAGAACCTGGGAAAATACCATCAAGCATCTGATCTGATGTTTTTACAGTCTTGTCAGTGCACCACCCAGGAATGGTACATTTTCATTGCCTCTGGAAGGATGAAAGGTAGAGTTCACCTTGATGGTGTTTGAACTCAGAATGAAAGATGAGGATGTCAAAAAACTGCTATGCAAAATATCTCAGTAGAAGAGAAGACAATGAAATTGTGTGACATTCATGCCTTTCTCAAGGTTACTGGCAAAATAGGAAAAGATACAGGCTTCAAATAAGTGGTTTTGGGTTCTGTCCCACTGCATGACATCTTGGGCAAGTGTCTTCTAACTATAGCCCTGGATTGACCAAAGCCTTGTGAGTAGATATGATAGGTGGAGCTGAAATGAGCCCATTGTTTGTATGTATGTATGTATGTATGTACGTATGTGTGTATGTATGAGTAGATATATACATGCATACATAGGAATATTCACATATATGTGTGTGCATATGTGAGAGAGAGAGAGAGAGAGAAAGTGCATGTCTCCTTGGCTTGGCATCACATGCTAAATGTAAACAAACTTCATCCTTCATACAAGTGGTGACGTTTATTTTCAATCTTCTTTGAAAACATGTTTGGACAGAGGGGGAGGGATATTACCTTGCCTGGAAAGAGGAAGAGCAGCTGGCTGTAGAAAACCTGTCTCAGTGAATCATGTCTGACCAATACAAGCATGGTAAAGCAGATGATGATGGTAATGGTGGTGGCTGTGGCAGAGTGGTGGCAGTAGCAGTGGTGGCGGTGGTAATTTTTACTACTTTTATAAGGTAGCAAGCTGGCAGGATTATTGGTGTGTCATACAAAATGCTTAGTGGCATGTCTTTCAGCTCTTTATGTTCTGAGTTCAAATCCCACTGAGATCAACTTTTCCCATTAATTTTTTTCTTTTTTTTTTTTTTTCCAGGATTAATCAAAATATGCACCAGTTGAGCACTGGGGTCTATGCAATTAACTTACTCCATTCCCTAAAATTGCAGGCTTTGTGCCTATATTGTAGAAACAGTTATTACCAAAAAGCCATATATTTAATAGGTTATTTTCCTGTTTGGTTTTCTATTCTGAACGAGGCCAATAATGGCTAGGTGGAATTTTATGGAATCCTTAAATGATTGCAAGATATGAATCAGTTTGTTTGGGAGAGACAAGTTTGTTGCTTAGCTTTCTCCTGTTGTCTGACTACATCAGTTCTTTTTGATTTATCTAGGGATTGCATGTCAGCAATATGTGTTCTGTTATAAAACTCTTCATATCAATAATTATTGTGTTATTGAGTCTATTTTTGTTTGCTCTTATATTATATATTATTTAATAGAATTACTTCTGTTAGCTTTTGTACCGTTTATTTATTTATTTATCATTTTTAAAATATATTAAGACAAAGAATCTAATCAATTCTTGTCCATTTGCTAGAATATGAAGTGATACTGGTTTAATATTGTGCCATGTCATGAGTGAATTTTAACTGATTTATTATCAGTTTGCTTCCTATGTTAACATAAGATGTTTGTCTGCAAGCTTTGGGTACATGTGAACCTAACCTAGCACACACTATATAACTTAGAGTAAAGCATTTGAATTATCTTTGGAATGTTATCATTTTTTTTATTTTTCATTCTCTATTTACTTGCAGCAGCCTATCCTGGCCTCTCTGTGTTGACATATAACTTATCTACATCTTTATTCATATCAATACTGTTGAAATAGTATTTTAATGTATGTTTTAAACACCCCAGCAAATCATAATTAATTCAGAGTTCTATTATCTCTTATTGAAGCTCGGTGCTTTATGACCCTATAAAATGTTACTACCTCAATTTGGTAAGGGAATCTGAGGCCTTTGTTCCTCATTGTTATGGGACAGCTGGTACCTCTCACTTGTAGCATTTTCACATTTTAGCAAACAAAAATCTTCTTATTCTATATAGCAAATATATGTAGTTGCTTCCCAGCCATGAGCTCTTGGGTTCAGTCCTACTGTGCAGCACCTTGGACAAGAGTCTTCTAGTATAACCCAAACCAAAACCTTGTGCGTGGATTTTATTAGATGTAAACTGAAAGAAACTTATTGTACATATATATATGTATCTGTGTGTGTATATATATATATATATATATATATATATATATAT
>NC_068983.1:16285758-16287143 GCF_001194135.2 Octopus bimaculoides | reverse complement strand
ATATATATATATATATATAGTTATGGTATATTCTGTTAAGAATGTAGTACAGTATAGTTTGAAGTTCATCCACCCTGATCTACCCTGTACTATCCAGTAATAGTATTATATGTATTTCCAGGTTTGTGTTTGGGCATTTGTCATGTGTGAATAGATAATTGAAAAAATGCCAATCTTTTTAAAATGGCAACCACTTTTAACAGTAACAGAATCACCATCCAACTACATCTACACCTTCAAAGCAGTTTGCCAATGGCCCATCAGCAACAATACACCCTGATAAACTCAGTGACTACTACTAAATTCAGGCCATGACAGACAGAGAGGATGTTCTTGAAATCAAGGATTTTAAACTTACAGAGACAATTTTAAACTTACATATCGCCTGAGGAAACACAACTAGATCTCATAATGCAGGCAAACAGTTGCATAATCAAGAACCTGCACACCTGGAGAACTACGTTGCATGGAAACAATTGTAGTGATTAAAAAATGTCCTACCATACCCCATCTTGTAGACTCCAATTTTTTCAATTATATATATATACACATATAAATTTGTAGTGCAGTATATGGATTCATTGCATAGTAATCCAATACTGAGGAGTGTAATGCAGAGTTCTCTGCAGCTGAAATCCAAGAGATTCATTCAATGGAATTATTTCATGAGGAATATATAGAGCATAAAAAAAAATCAGGAGATTTGAGAGGGGAATATATCTGACTACTTCACATCTGCCGGATTACAGCCATTTCGCAGCCTTCATCGTGTAATAATAATTTCAGTGTATAATAAATTATTTTACATGCCAATATGCATGCTTCACATTGCACAGTACAGTTGTACCTTTTCAAATCAATGTAGATATAGACTGGCATGGTCAGTTCTGACACCAACACCAGAACTAATGAGCCAGTAGGGAAGCCTCTTTGTAATGCATCAGTTTGTTAGAAATAGCAGTCAACTCTCCTTCAAGTTACACCCAACTCTTTGAAAAAAGTAGGTGTTCTCATTGGTAGTCATAGACATGAAAAGCCTATGATAAAGATGGTATGACTATACAGTAATCCTTCGCCATATCACAGTTTATTATTTAAGCTTACATCGATTCCTCTGTGGTGTTGTTTTGCATTTGTAATAAAATAGATATATACAAATTATAAAAATAATTTTGGAGCCTGGTACAGCCTTCTGGCTTGCCAGTCCTCAGTCAAACTATCCAACCCATGCCAGCATGGAAAGCGGATGCTAAATGACGATTATGATGATGATGAATACTGTTTCTACTTTGCAGATTTTCACCTATCGCAGGGGTTTTTGGAACATAACACCTGCAATAGTCAAAGGATTACTCTATATATATATATATATATATATATATATA
>NC_068983.1:16280339-16285748 GCF_001194135.2 Octopus bimaculoides | reverse complement strand
TCTATATATATATATATATATATATATATATGTATAATGTTTAGTGAGCATTGTAAAACTATGACCATCAATTTTATTGTTACTAAAACAATCACTGCTACATTGTCACATATAATCTTTCAACTTAGATATAGTTTAGCTTTTAAATTCAAATAATCTTGCCCTTGAATAATTGTCCTCTTTCTTTCATGTACCTCCTTGTACTGCTAAGTTAACTATTTGAGCAACCCATTTAAGTGGACTTCTCAATCATATTTCACAAAGTTTTAACTACCACATGTTACTCCGAAAGTTGTTTCACTATAGATTATAGTTCCAGGTATTTGTTTATTTGTTTTTCTCAAACCATCTTTCTTCAAATTAAAGATTCCATCACAACTTCATGGTACTCTGTATACTGCATGCTTTATGTTTGATTTAACGTCAGTGAAAATCCCACAGCCTATAGGTTTTTCCTTTAGAAATATGCAACAAATCCTGCTTCTAAGCCTCTATGATAAGTGGCTGTCATGGAGATATTTATCTCTAACATCATCTTTCTATGAAATCATTGTAAGGTTTACAATGTCCATAGTTTTGAGAAGGGTTATTATAAAACTGATGTTCATTGATCCAATTAGTAATCACTCAATGCATATTTTTATGTCCTTTTTAATCTTCTTTCTTGTTTGTATATCTGGTTCAGCTCTGTACATACCTTTATGAACTATCATTCATTTAAACTATTTCTATTACCTAGTTATATTAATGGCCTCTTTTCAATGGATGTTGTTTAGCCCAAGTCAGCCATGATTAAGCCGACCTTTCATCAAAAGTGTTCAAGCTATAACTGTTCATCTCATTTTAACAGACATAGTCTATCCAAGACTACATTATTCATAATGTTTCTTTTTTTTTTTTAAGTGGGTGGCTTTGATTTATGGGAGATTTTGTTGCTATTTCAAATAGGACAAGCAGCTCACTCACAGGATGTGGGATGAAGTCTGTTCTTAATACTTTTCATTACTGAATCTAATTTTGAGTTAACTTACATTTACCATCATTGTTTTACTTCCACCTTTCCATGTTAGCATATGTTGGATAGGTCATTACGACCAAGTCAGATCACATTTGGAGTTACTGTCCTAACTGAGCCAAGGACTAAATCTTGTTTATATGTTACACTTTTTGGTATAGTTTATATGGCTGGTTGCCCTTCCTCTACCCAGCCACATTACAGAACATGTTAAGTGCATTTTATTGTTGCACCATCATTAGAGAAATTATTTTATCTCACATAAGATTTAAAGAGTCCTTTCTGTCCTGTGATGATGATCCTTATTCTGACAGCTTTGTTTTCAGAATGCTCCATTGTTAATTAGAGCACCTAGGTAATAAAATCTATTGACTAATTCTAGAAACCTTTCTGACCACCTGAAGGAATTGATTTCATGTGCATTTTACTGCTAAGTATTCATATGCATCCGCCACATATGATATCTATTTTACCTATCATTTTGAGCATAGCCACTTCTTTAATGAAAGTAGAGTCTTAGCTATTTTTCTATTAACAGGCACATGCCAGGCTCAAGCCTACAGGTGTGCTGTCCCTTCTCTCTGTCTTTTCTGTCACTATTATAATAGCTTCTGTTCCTTGTAGTTAGCTGATCTCGTAACTCTCAGCTTACTTTCCACTTTTCATCTCTTTTGTTGCATCTAACCTCCCCATCAGCCCTGCACTAGCCACTATACTCAGTCCTTTCTTCCCAGAACATGGCTCCCTAGAATCTTCTCCATACTTACATTTTTACTATATGGTGGCCAGCGATAGAACCAAGAAGGGTTCACTATGATGTGTAGGTGGGTGGTGGTTCAAATTCTAACAAGCTGGATATGTCACAATTCTTATTATAACTTGCAGTAAATTTTATTTTACCTTTCACCATTTACATTTGATAATATATCATCTGTAATATGATATGGGTGAGTTCCATGAAAAATATGCAGAAGCTATCAAAGCGGAGTCTGAAACTCTGTTATTAAGATGTCATCAAACAACATTCCAATGAAATGAGTGGCCTGATTGTGACTGCATGGGAGTAGACAGCAACTGACTGCAAACAGTGGCAGAAATAAATATTGCGGCATTGAACTTGATGGAGCAAGAAGAAAGAAGAGGAAAGGCTAGAGCAAGATTCTCTACACCAGGTTGGCCAGCAGTATTCTACAAAACCTGTGGTCAGGGTTATGCAAATACCTTTGGTCTGTAATCCTAAAAAGGAGCAAAACATCTCTAAAGTTCTTTCACTGTATATATTAAAAAAGAAAAATAGCTTCTACCAATTTATGCTTGATTATGTGTGCCAACCATGAAGAAGAGTCTTATTTAATTGCCAAGTCAACACAGAAGACTTTGTCTTCATGTAATGTATCCAGGATGCTTTCCAAACTGTAGGATTTAATTTAAGTATTACAAACCAATAAGTACACATGTTAGGTCAATGGTAGAATGTTCCTGTTGTTTGTAACAAAATAAGCTTTATTTATGGTATCAATTTACAGCAACCTGGCCTGTGCTATTTTTTCTTTTTTTTCTTTTCTTTTCGAGTGTTAGTATGTTGGCATTAATGCAGTGCTAGTGATGTAGTAGAAGGTTTTAGATCTTCACAGACAGCTATTTGATATCCTAGTCATAACTGAAACTCTCAACAGTAATATACTAGGGACCACTTTTATTAACTGTGTACTCATCTCTTCAAAATTAATGTTTTGTGCTTGGTAAAAATAGATTCTATAGATTCTATATTGTGAAAAGAATGTGAATCTGGTTAGCATTGAAATGGGTGAGAATGAAAGTAGACCTAAATCAGATAAAAATTCTGAGTTAAGACAATTGAAGAAAAACTATTGCAAATTAGTAATGTGATCTTCAGGATAAAGATGGCTCTCCTAGTGCTGTTTATATTTCTTCCTCAATTTCACATGGTGCCACGTTTATCTTCAATGAACTCTTTTCCCATATTCTCATCAAAGTAAATGCTTACATCTAGCACCAGACCTTTTTTACATGTTAAACACAACTAACAAATATCAGTTGAAACCTTAGCATTGCTCTTTTAATTGAAACTTTCTTATCAGAATGTAACGTTTTATTATTAGGACTATGGTTTTTGGACCTACAGTATATGGAAGCTAAAACTTAATTTCTTCAACTGATTCCTTTCATTAATTGTAATAACTGTTTCACATTGATGGAGTAAAAATCCATTCATTTTCATTATTTTACCAAATAATGAAGTTAGTCTAATTGGTAAACTGTCAAACTTCATAAAGAGAAATAGGTTATTTTGCCACTTATTGTTGCAGCCAGACAACATTATGTAGTCTCTATCTTTACATTTTGCCAGTGTTAACAAACAATATTTCCTATGAACCAGCGAAGGAGCTTCTATTCCCATTGCTCAACTTGCCAGACACAGCAGTCAAACCTCCCTTAAATCACAAAGGTATATTAAATTATATACCCCTAGATACACTATCTAAAATCCAGTTGGAATAGTCATTGCTTGAACACTTTTCATCATAGGTCTTCTCAGTCAGGACTGGTATGTGGCTAAACAACAACAAATATATTCTCTAAATATATTATTCTTAGTTCCAGACTATGTCACACAATACCTTACAAAAGGGCTTCCCTATCAGGAGGTAGCTTTTTGCTCACCCAGGAGATAAAGTTGCTAACTGTGGTTTTGTATATATATTTTTTCAATTGTAATTGTTAAAAATCAAAAGTAAATTGAAAAATTTAAAGTATTTTGTTAAATAGAATGTTAATTCTTTTCCTTTTGAACATTTTGGATTTAATGATATGTAATGTATACGTCTACTATTTAGGCTTTTTGTGAGATGCAGAAGACAACAAGATTCATCCTGTGTGGCCAATGTACTATAATTCTTTTTTCTCTTGTGCAGCTGGTTCTTGTGCATTTGAGGTCTTCATGGACTATCCAGCTCCTGATGTTCTTGGGTTGGCTCTTCATCTGTTTTTCTTTTTCTTTTTTTGATGTCTTGTCCAACTAGTTCTTGTGTATTTGAGGTCTTCCTGGACTATCCATCTCCATGTATTTTGGGGCTGTCCCTTCTCTTGTTTTTCTGTTTTTGGTGCCCATGTCATTGCAGTTTTTTTATGTCATTGTATGTTGAGCAGGTGTAAATTGTGATCTGCCAAGCAAAACCAATGCGGTGTCCTAATGTTTTGTAGGGGCTAGGATTTGCTTCTGAGAATAATTTCCACGTTTGTAATTCTATCTCGCCAAATGACTTTGAAGATCTTCTGTAGACATCATTGGTAGGACATATCCAGCTTCATGGCCACCTTTGCTGGCACTCTCTATGTTTCACTACCATACAGAACTGTTAGCAGCATTATTGCATTATATAGTTGTTAACGATGTAATTTAATTTAGAAGACTTTGTTAGGTTCTGTTATTTGTTCAACATTATTTGTTCAAAAATATGCAAAATAACATTGGTATGTGCTTCCTTTATTTGAAACTGTTTAAAAAAATCATTGTCACCATTTTAATGTCCACTTATCCATACTTGCATTGAGGCTGAATGCCCTTCCTGTTACCAACTCTTATGGAAAAGTATTACCGTATATATTTGGGAGATGTTTATGTATTTAAGTTCTTTAAACTCAGGTTTATAATTAAAATAAATATTACATACTGAAGTAGTGATGTGGTAGTAGTACAGATGCAGTATAATTGAATAGTTAAAAAGTATACTCTGCAATCATGAGGTCCACCTTTCACAATATGGCATCTTAGGCAAGTATTTTTTTACTATTTCCTTGTGAGTGAAAATGGTTAGACAAAAACTTTGTGGAAGCCCATTAGATGGATTGTACTAGTAATTCAACAATACAGTCTTGTCATACACAGTATTATACTGATTCTGCCTCAGAATAACATTAAAGCTACACATGTCCATCTGAAATACTCAGCCACTCACTTGCTAAATTCAGTCAGCTGGCAATTGAGTTGATAGAGACAACTGAACCCTCATTGCCAAAAATGACAACTCCATTTACTTTGACTTAGTAGTAGTAGTAGTAGTGTAATTATAGTGAAGTGTGTACATTGGTAGGAGTGGGGGAAGGAGGAAGGGCTGTCTTGTTATCTCTTTCAGAGGAAGGGACAATCCTAGATTGTCAAATACTCCAGTGAATAATTTTGGGCAACACTGACCACTACTTGTTTCTAATGTTTTTCCTTTTTTTTTTTTTGTTTTTAATCCTGTGTAACTAAAGCTATCAACCTTGATCTCTTAAACAATATATATCTACTCTTATCCACTTACCACCATGAGTCTCTAACTGTAAGGACTGTAAATGTAGTGAGCAATATATATATATATATATATATA
>NC_068983.1:16239896-16279199 GCF_001194135.2 Octopus bimaculoides | reverse complement strand
ACTTTATGAAAGATTAATGAAGGTACATATTAATTTTTATCTAGGGGTCTCCTGAGACATGGAATGTATTTCAAGAGTTCCCCAGTATTTTTTCTCAGTCCTTTGTCATTTCAAAAATATTGCGCCTTGCAAAGGAAATGATAAAAGACAGGATTGTGGTGCATTGCTGTACTCAAGAAGACTCATCCACCTCAAAGAATTGGTATCCAAGGTGCCATGTAAAAAGCATTGGTGCTGGTGCTATGTAAAAAGCATTGGTGATGATGCCATGTAAAAACTACTCAGTACACTCTGTGAAGTGGTTGGTGTTAGGAAGGGCATCCAGCTGTAGAAACTAAGCCAAAACAGACTATAGAACCTGGTGCAGACTCTGGCCTTGCCAGCTCTTTTCAAGCCATCCAACCTTTCAGGGTCAATAAAATAAATAGCAGTTGAGCACTGGGGTTGATGCCATTTACTCACACCCCTCCCCACAAACTTGCTAACCTTGGGCTGAAATTTGAAACCATTTATTATCATCATCAAATGCTTTATTTGTTCTTAGTTTTGATCTCGCCAAGATCAACTTTGCTTTCATCTTATTGGGGTTGATAAAATAGAGTACTAGTCAAGTACTGGAGTCAATGATATTGACTAACCCGCTCTCCTCAAAATTGTTGGCCTTGTGTCTAAATCAGGAACTTTTATCTTTGTCATTATTAATATTATCATTAAGGCGGTAAGCTAGCAGAATTGTTAGCATGCCGGGTGAAATGCTTAGTGGTATTTCATCTGTCACAACATTCTAAGTTCAAATTCCACCAAGGTCGACTTTGCCTTTCATCCTTTCAAGGCCAATAAATTAAGTACCAGTCAAGTACTGGGGTCGATGTGATCAATTGTCCTCCTCCCCACAAAAATCCAGGCCTTGTGCCTATAATAGAAAGAATTATTATCATCATCATCATCATCATCATCATCATCATCATCATCATCATCATCATCATTATCATCATCAGTAGTAGTAGTATTGTTGTCATTTATAAAGTGTTCCAGTATATTTTTTATATTTCTGAGCATCTTTTTATTCTCTCTGTTTTCAGATGAAGGTGTTTCACTAGAACAAAGTTCTTTAGAGTCTACCAGCCGTAAGTCTAAAGACAACTCCACCCAGAATGAGAGAGTTGAAGAGCCAACTGCTACTGACGATGAGGATGATTCCCTCAGAAAAGCAGACACCAGTGATAGTGATACAATAGTAGAAGGTTCCTCTCTAGTTGATGAAGCTGTCAAGACTGTTGCTAAAAACTGTGATAAGAATGTGAAAAATCGTGATAAATATGATAAGAAAACTAGTGAACAAGAATCGAAACTGCTTTCATGTGATCCGAAAAGTACCGAAAGCGGTGCACGACAACTGCGACGAAGTTTACGAAATTGTCGCTTAAATGCCCAGAAATCAACAGAATCGTCCTTAGGGGTGGATGTAAGCTTCGGCCTGTCTTCACAGGACCGCACTTGTCCATACTGTGGCATTGTGAAGAAGAGTCCAGCAGATTTAACACGTCATGTCCGCAAGCACACGGGAGAAAAGCCATTTGCTTGTGAGGTGAGTTATCTTTTCTTTGAACTCTATTTACAATGAGGAAGCATTAAATTTCTTAAAAAAATAGAATGGTTATTAATATTCATGAGATTTTATTAGAAATGTTATTAGTCCTGATATTTCACAGCTTCATTGCTGTACTACATGCTGTTCTTTAATTTGATTTGAGCTCCTTTCACTTTTCATGTAAAGTTTAAGATTGGTTTATAGATTGTTAGATTCTAAGTTTTGTTGAACTATTTCATTTCTTCATCTATCTTTTTGGAGTGATTTATCTTTTCTAACTTGTTTCAGTTGTTAGATAATGGCCATACTGGGGCACTGTCTTAATGGGTTTAATGAAACAAATTGACACCAGTATCTATTTTAAAGCCTGGTACTTATTCTATCAGTCTCTTTTTGCCAAATCTTTAAGCTTTGTGGGGTGTAAACAAACCGACACCAGTTGTCAAATGATGGTGGTGGTGGTGGATATACACACACAGACAGGTTTTGGCTGGCCAGGGGCTATAGCAGAAGACTCTTGCCTAAGTGCCATGCAGTAAGACTGAACTCAGAACCATGTAGTTAGAAAGCAAACTTCTTATCACTTGACTACGCCTTCATCTGGCTTTAAAAATTTTTTACTGAGATTATGTTGTACAACATTCCACATCTCCTACTACTGCTATTACTACCACACCACTGCCATCACCACCATCACCACCACCACTATCATCATCATCATTGACTAAATCTCGAAAGGTATCCTCCTAATTGGCAAAGATTTTCTCACCATTTTCCAGCCACTAACCTACAGACATACTGTTTCATCTTTTGTCCTGTTCTATTACAGTAACCTCTGTTCTTCTGAACAAATAAGCTGTATGTCATTTCCATCCAAAGTACCTGACTATCCTTTGCTCTATTAGTCGTCTCTATGTCATTACACCCTACAAACTCTCACTAAATACTTATTACTCAGAACTTTAACCCTGTAAAACTCACGCCTTGTTATTGTTTCTCTCACAAGCATTCATCTATGTGCAAGTTCAAGCTAAACACTAACCTCACCAAGTTGCTGTAGACATTATACTAGTACAGAGAATCAATTAACTATTCAAGTCATCTCTTGTCCAGTCAAAGACTGTCCTGTATTCAGATCCTATCGACATGGAGTTTTAAAATTTTTTTTCCATTTCATATTTGTCAAAGTGCTTGTTTCCAACAAAATTTTTTACTTGATAAATTTTTGCCCCTTTAATCTTCTCAAATTTAATCCTTCAAGTAAACTGGGGTTGGTTTTAGTTGTCATTAATCCTTTAGCATTCGGATTATTCTGTCAAATGTAATGTTTATGTATTCACATTATTTTGAGTTACTCATGTATTATCTTGTAGCTTTCAGATTTCAATGATATGACTGTTTATGTTTAGAATGACAAATGTTGGGTAGGTGTGAGAGGCTGGATATGGCCAGTTTGAATATAAAATAGGAAGAATATTTGGGCAGCATATAGCCAGTTTAAATGCTAAAGTATTAAGCAAGTTCCTCTTCAGTAATCATTCCCAAATATTTTAGATTATTTCTATTTTACTTACATACACCACTCTATTATTACCAACCTTCAATACAGATTCCTTTTGTTGCTGGAATTTCCATTGTTATTATGGCTGAACTTTTGTTGTAAATTCAAACATTTGCATATTTTTGTATCAATATTTTTGTTTGTAGTTGGATACCATTTCTATTAACTCTTTATCAGTGAAGTCAGGAAAATTAAGGTATCAGCTGATTTTCTAGCTACTGAATGTCCAGCATCCCTTTTAATCTAATCGTAATTACATGAGGATACTTAAATTTCCTGCAGTCATTATAATATTTTTACTACCAAGCCTTCATGATACACATTTGTTTATTAGTAACATATCATAAAGGCAGAAACACTCTTCCTCTCACCTAACTGTAAAGACAAATATTTAAAACTAAACCAAGCACCACGTGCTAATCCCCTAGGAACTCTCTCTCAAGTGCAGGTTAATAGATAACTTAGGTTTACTGTGGAGAATACATTGTTCCCGCATGGAAGAGGAAAATATAAATCTTTCACAGTAATGTTTCAAGACAAGGCCCAGTGGGACCCAATGGTTAAGAGGTTAGCGCATAGCATTAGATCTTGTCTTAAATACTTCATATTATTATAGCTGAAGGGTTGGAAGAATGTTTCCGACTTTGTAACATGCTTCCAGTGAGTAAACAAAGGCATGTCACAGAGCTTAAGTAGTGAAAAAGTTATAAATGATGTGGTAGCAGCCTTCTAGGAATTTATTCAGAATTACTATTTTGAAACATCTTCTAATCTAACAAAATAGTTAATTTGACACCTGGCATAGGTCTGGAACTAAGGATTCCAGAAAATTGCTTGTGTGTCTGTAATTTAACCCATTTGGGACACTGTGTCTTGGTCTGTGTAGCCAAAAAGACCAAAATTCTCTTTTCTATTGAGATACATCTACTGAAAGACGATCTCTGATTAACTATTACATTTCAAAACCAACCATTCACAACATTTGTTCCATCAGACCAATGGATTGACCTCAAAATCCTATTGGCTTGTATCACTTGGGCTGATGAACTGGCCTGGGTGTATCTGGAGTGTTAAGTGATATGTTTTTTTTAGCAACCTTTCCAAGGCATAAACTGGTAACGAGTTTTCATTTTCTTTGCTCTTCCCAATAAAAGTCACTTGCTTGTGACAACAGTGATGCAAAGAAGAGGATCCCTCAATGTAATTGATCAAATGAATTTATCGTTGCTATTCAGTTATTCAGTTTATAATCTTACTAATTAGTACTAACCATATTAAAGTTAGTACAAAGGGTGATTATAAGGATGTTTGGACAACTACTGTCTTTATATCAAGCATTTTCCCTCAAAACAAAACAAAAAGCTATGAAACAAGTGCATATTTAAAGTGTAATGACAGACATTCATGGAGCTTCTCTAGTAGTTTATTTAATATCAGGTAAGCTTTGATACTTCATTGTTCTAAGTACATATCCTACCAGTATTAACACTTTGTCTTTCATCTCTGTAATTCATTTATACAAGTGACATGGTCATTTTTTGTTGTTCTTTTTTTCATTTTTTGTGGCCAATAATGAAATGCAAATAGTTATTTACATCTGATTAGGATTACAATTTTATGAAAAGCATTTATGTAAATGTGTTGCAGACAACAATAAAAGTAATAGGTGTGTTTTTTTTTTTTGTTTTTGTTTTTTATATATGATTATTATTATCAAAGATTAACCATTGGAAAGATATGTTATAATATCAGGAACGTTTCTCTATCAGAGCATATTGTCGACCTGACTACCAAGCTAAATATGGAGTGTTATAATTAATGAGTTTGTGTTTCTGAGAGACATTCATTGAATAATAAGTGTTTAGAAGACTGTTAATCTCAACTTCTGTGTTTAACCTGCACAGTGATGAATTGAATCCATGAATGTAACAGAGTTACAGTTTTCTAATTCACTGTTCCAAATTTCATATAGTGAAGCTAACAATCTGATAACAGCAAACCATTAGAACCTTCAGCTAGATAATATTCTGGTGCAATAACTCTTCCAAAAGCTGCTAGCCTCCTGAATACACATTTAAAAAATTTTTACTTGGAAAAGCATATTTAAAAGTAGGAAGCAAAGGAATAGCAAAATATACCTTAATTTATAACTATTTTTTATAATTACCATAGAGACCCTTCGTATGTGAGAGGCTCATTTCATTGCCTACAGAGAAGACATGCTGTGTATAGTGTTTCTTTTTTTTTTTTTTTCCCCTGTAAGAAATTAGATAGTTATATCCAGTGAAGAAATATGGAAATATTAAAACTAGCATTCCATAATGTTTATAAAGTAGTAGCAAGAGTTTTAAATTTGAATGTTTTGATACTAATTGGTAATTTTAGTTGATATGCTTCAGTTTATCTGAAAGAATAAGAAAAATGGTCTAATGTCGATGTGAAATTTGCTTTTGCAGGTATGTAAGAAATCTTTCAAGGCCAAACGCAGCTTACAATATCACCAATACATCAAACATCACAGCGTTTCCGAAGGTTTTAATCCTGGTGCCAAAAAGTCTTCGGGGTTTGTTAAAGAGTGGAAAACGCGACGGCTTCGAGCTAAAACTGGTCTGGACAACCAGCTGGAAAACAAGTCGAGTTCGTTAACATCAAGTCTATTGAAGTCTTGTAAACAAGGTTCCAGTTCAAAGACAAGCCGCTTGACGTTAAGGAAAAAATCTAACAATGCTTATTTATCTGCCGTCCCCGATGCAGAAGCCAGTGCTGCTTCTGCCGGAGTATCAAGTAAACATACCAAATCAAGACTTGCAAACCGGCGGTCAGCTCTAGGTACACGACCTCGGGGTAGACCCCCCCATGTGTCACAGGCAATTATCAATTATTCATGTCCAGTAAAAGAAGATGGTAATGATGCAAATACAGAGAGTAATATGAACTCTGTGATGTGGAAAACATCCTTACCAACGGAACATGCCACACGTGGAAGACCGAGAGGGCCAGGGCGCCGTAAATCAATACTGTCCCGACGCTCATGTCGCCAATGTGGCAAGGTGTTTCCCAAACCTAGTGACTTGAAAAGACATTTGATGGTTCATTCTGGAGAAAAGCCATTTCAGTGTGAGGTGTGTTCAGTTCTTTAATCTTTTCTCTCCCTTCCTCTCTTGCTCTTTCCCTCACTTCCTCTTTTTCCCTCTTCTCTTTCTCTCTCCTTCTTCACAACACTTGACATCTAAACATCATTTAAATCTTATTTGTAACTGTTTTCCTTTACATTGCTGATACATTTAGGAAAAGGGCATGAACAAAATCAATATCCAAATGGAGTTGTTAACGAGAAAAAATGTGTTTGTGCAGTTTGCATTAAATTAAGTAGAAAAGGATTCAGTAAGAATGGGGATTTTTCAGCAGACTGAGAAGTTAACTGGATACATTTATGTAGCTAACACTGCAAAGTAAACTGAAAAATCATGAACTGCAATGGAGAACTTGCTTGAAATATTAGATAAATGTTGCTATGTATGTGATATAATTAGACCTGGAAACAGCTAATGATAGCATAATGGGTGTGGTTAGAATGCTGTGGGGGTAGAAAAATTTCCAGGAACTGTTATATTTCTTGCCAATAACGGGTCCCACTCATTCTTTTTCATGTGCTTTTGCATGTACGTGTGTGTATTTTACATGAGTGTATATGCGCTGAGATTAATTTAAAGATAGTTTAATAATAGCACTGGAATATTTAACTGATTAGGTGATTCAATGCTGAATGTAAAGTTACATTTATTGTAAAGTCCAATTTGACTGGAGCTTTGCAGTTTGTTTCCCAGCCACATGGTTTTGGGTTCAGTTTCACTGCATGGTACCTTAGGCAAGTGCCTTCTGCAAGAGTCCCAGGTTGACTAAAACCTTGGGAGTGGATTTGGTACTCAGAAAGTGAAAGAAGCCCATCACGTGAGAGTTGTATGTGAATCTGTGTATTTGGTGTGAATGAGATTCATACCCAATTTTCTGCGAAAGTATGTCTGGACATAGAGCAATATTACCTTGCTTGGAAACAAGTTGGTGACAGGAAGGGTATCCTGCCATAAAAAAAACTTCTTCAGTAAACTCCATCCAACTGTTGCAAGCATAGAAAACTGGACATGAAACACTCACATATATAAAGGATGTATGTTGATGGCTGATTAGGGAGGCTAATGAGAATAATTGTTATAGTTTGAGTAAATTAGTTTATGATCCATTGAAACTGCTGTAGAATTTTACATGGAACTTTACAATTAGACAGAAAGTAACTAGGCATTAATGACATTGGTTGTTGTTCTTTTGTCCCATGTTAGACTTCAGTAGGAACACAAATGATAAAAGGTATTCCAGCTGTGACCATCTTTTTGCATATATATGGTATATCATCATCATCATCATCATCGTTTAACGTCCGCTTTACATGCTAGCATGGGTTGGACAATTTGACTGAGGACTGGTGAAACCGGATGGCTACACCAGGCTCCAATCTGATTTGGCAGAGTTTCTACAGCTGGATGCCCTTCCTAACGCCAACCACTCCAAGAGTGTAGTGGGTGTTTTTATGTGCCACCGGCACGAAGGCCAGTCAGGTGGTACTGGCAACGGCCACGCTCAAAGTGGTGTATTTTATGTACCACCTGCACTGGCAACTGGCTCTTGTGCGGGTGGCACATAAAATACACCATTTTGAGCATGGCTGTTGCCAGTACCGCCTGACTGGAGGATATTGTGTAATGTATCCTTTTTTTTTTAAGATAGCAGGGTCAGATTTGAGCGATTTTTTTTTTTTTTTTTTTTTTTTTTTTTTTTTTTTTTTAAATTTTATAAATAAATATTTTTAGTATGTCAGATGATCAGAAAAAGAGCTCTCCCATTGGCTTGATTGATTGCTTTTATTTTCGTTGTTTGGACCCCAGGTCATTCTTAGTTGAACAGACCTTCAGTCAAACTCCTTCCAGTCATAGCCATCCTGTCTTTTCTACCAGTTTATCACATTACATAACTCAACATGTTCCTCTAAATTTTTTAAAAATTTTTTCTGGGATTGTAGAGTGATTTGAGAGATATTTGTCTGTTATTTCTAGTACATCAAATGACTATGTATGTTCCCCCATTCTATGATGTGTGTAGGAAAGTTGACTGCACTGACATGAAATGGTAATATAAATATACTGTATGTGAAAGTGTTTGAAGTCCATGGTTTAAAAGAACTGTGTTTACTTGAAAACAATGCCATATCAAATATAATGCAACCCCTGTCACTACCATCATCACTTCTGAACTTAGAAATTTGCATTACCCGTGAATAAACATAATGGATGCACAGAGAGAGAGAGAGAGAGAGAGAGCAGTGACAACTTAGAAGGGAAATAGTTGTAACTGAATCCTTAAATCTTAACATATACAGCATTAAGATAGTCATTGCATTGCAATGCCTTCCCACAAGATTGTGCTGGCAAGACAATAAAAGAATGCATGTACATACATGCATGACAGTGAGTGTGTATATATGTGCGTGTGGGTGTGCATACATGCACATATGCATGAGTAAGGGCATGTGGCCTAGTGATTAGGGTGTTGCACTTAGTCATGAGATCGTGGTTTCAATTCCTGAGTTGGACAGTGCATCATATCCTTGAGCAAAACACTTCATTTCACATTGCTCTGTGGTCACTTCGACAACTGATGCGTGGTGTGGCACACTGTGCGCCTGTACAGGCAATGTCGATTTTATGGAAATAGAGTGAGCTAATGTAGATTAGAAACATTTGATCACTATAAACAAATCATCTGAGCAAGTTGTGGAACTCTCATCTGATATTTATGACAGGTGAGTCCTCAACATTCATATACATAGTGTGATATGAAGGTTAAACTGAGATTAATGAAAAAATGGTCATAACTTTTTATTAACTGACATAGGTTGTTCAAATTGTTGAGAGATTTGTTTTTAAAGGTCTGTGTCGTTGTACAGTGTCACAGGGAATGTGAACTGCTTTCGGATTCTTGTTCAGTCTCTTCCTCTTAATGGCTTCTCTAACCTTTTGAGTGTCTCAGCGTATCATTAACTGTTCATGGTACAACCATGTTCCAGAAAATCAAAGAGAATGATGCTTTTGTCACCTCAAACAACAGTCACCGTGATTTTCTGTACCAATCACTGGCTCTGGAACTTATTTGGCTTTGGTGGTTCCTCAGGAATGAGCCTTTGTTTCCTGATTAGAAAGATACACCCATGTTTCAGTCTGTGACCAGAATTGAAAAAAAGAAAAAAAAAAGGAGTGGGGCTTCATTGGCTTCAAACACTTCCAGCAGATAAGAACAGACTTCCACGTTTTTTCTCCTTCAAATTGAGTGTCACCCGCCATGGTACCCTCTTTGCACCCACTTTCCAAAGTCTTCCACCATCCTCTGTACTGCATTGTGATCACAGTCCAGTTGTGCTGCAAGCTTCACATTGTAACTTGTCTGTCCATGTGAGTCAATTCATTCACTTGCTGGTGATTTGTGTCAGTGGTTGCAATTCATGATCTCCTACTGGATGGTTTGTCTTCAGTGCTGGTTTCCCCTTTTTTAAACTTCATCCACCTGTGCACATTCTTTTATCAGTGGTGTTTTCTCTATAAACAATCTGTAGCTTTCTGTGGATGTTGAACCGCCTATACCCTCCTCCTTCATAAAGAACTCACTAATGGTATATTATTTCTACTTGGAACCCATCATTTGCCTGCAATGAAGAATAGGAAGACGTGTTAACATAGTGGAGTTACTCTGTTTGCAATTTGAACAACTTATATCAGTTAATGTATATAAAAAAAAATTATGCTCGTATTTGCATTACTTCCAGTAATTCCTCATACATTTTCCATATTTCAAATTGCACTCATATTAATGCAGTAGTTGGCCTAAGGCCATAACTTGCCCAATGTGCCATACTGTGGGATTGAACCTGAAACAACAACATTGCAAAGTGAACTTCTTATACACTACCATACCTGCAGCTTTCACATCCATACCAGTGCCTTGCCTCAAATCCTGAGTAAATATATGAAATGTTCATCATGTATTGACCTTTAACTCATTTTTCTTATTTTTATAACTGTTTTTACCTCTATAAATGTATACTATTATTATCTGCTCTTGAGGGCAGTGTATTGATGGAACTATTAGAGTATTGGATCCATTGTGGTATTTGTTCCAAGTCTTTATGTTCATATTCTACCAAGGAAAACTTAGTCTTCCATCCCTCCTGGGTTGATAAAGTACCAAATAAATACAGGAGTTGATGTACATGGCTCACCCCATTCACCATAAATTTCAGGCTTTGTAACTATATTTAAAAAAATCATTAAGTGTAAAGCTACTGTTTTTGCTGGTGTATAAGATGCACTCTTGCATGGGACAAACACTTGCTTTTTTTGTAGGAAAAAACAAATTTAAGATTTCATCATATGTTCATATACTCAGTATCTCCCATCCATAACGTCACCACATTAGATACATGGCAGTTTTTAGTTATATATAAGAGTAAAAAGAAAGTACATCTTATACACCAACATATATAGAATCTTTGAAAGAATTATGATACTAATAGTGGTATTGAATTTGTTGTAAACAATTGTTTCTTAACTTTTTTTTTTCAGGTCTGCAATAAAGCTTTCAAAGCAAAAGGAAGCATGCTGTATCATAAGAAAGTGGCACATGGCGTCAACGTAGAGCTGAGCCAAGGTCTGGAAGAGCGTTACCTCCGCCTGAAAACTCGGGCTCAAATAAAAACCTTTCATCTACATGATAAAACTCAGGAGAAAGAGACTCTCATGCAACAAGATGTAGATTTAACAATGCAACACAGCCCTGTTCACATAACAGATCTTGACAATGGTGAAATGCAGGAAGATAAAGATTTACTAAGTGAAGGCAAAACTTCAGAAGTTCTCACACCAACACAAAATCCGAGTGGAAGCAGCAACAATAACAGCTTTGTCCAAACAGATGACATAACAGCTGTGAAGCCCTCCACCACTTTTAAAGCAGAGTTGGAGCTTGCTAAGAGCCTTGGTTTAAATGACCAGAAAATCAATGAGGCTATGGCTGAAGCAAAGCTATCAAATTTTGAATCTTCTCATTCTTCTCATCCTCCACTCCCTCACCAGCAATCCCCACCAGCTTATTTTGTACCCAGTACTACATCATCATCAGCCACCCCTGTATTTCCTGTACGGGAGGGTAGCAAACCAGCTGCTTCTCTTTCAAATAAAAAGTCGGAGGATCTTGTAATTTCCACAGAATCTCCGTTCCGGAAAAATCGAATTAGTATTAAAAATGAGACTATTATTGCCACAAGAATCGATGGTGTAAACTTAGAAAATGGCCTGAAGACATCTCTATATAAGTGCTACCTCTGTGGCAAATTGTTCAATTTTCTTAGTAAACTCCAGTGCCACATGTCTTTGCACTACGAACGGCATCTGGTCACCTATCAGTGTGGGATCTGTGGCAACAACTTTCGCTTCAAAGCTCAGCTGCTTCGCCATTCCCGAAGACATCGACTACCCTCCTCAAGAAACACTGTTCAGGTTGACCAGGGAGAACCTTTTCACAACCCCAACCCCATTAGCCAAACTGCTCCTTTGCCTACAGAAGAAACAAATGAAACATTGTCACTTAATACTGAATTTAAGGAGCCAGTTCTCGAAAGAGACTCTTCCAAGGAGCCCCCATTGGTCGACTCCTCTTCTAATAACCTTTACCAAACTAATGTTAACCTATCATCGGCAGGGTTACCTTCTAGAGATTTTAGTTGTTCATATCAAAAGATTAATGGCTGTTATGTTTGTTTATATTGCAGAAAATCATTTACAAGGTTTTTCTCCTTACAACGTCATGAGAGAATTCACACTGGCTACAAGCCATGCTATTGCAAAGAATGTGGCAAAGGTTTCAGCGAATACCGTAACTTACGTCAGCACATTATGCGTTTCCATAGTGATAGCTACCCATTGGACTATGTTAGGAAAGTGAGGAAACGTGCAATCCTTGCTAGCTTGAAGTCTTCCATTAGACTTGGTTACTTGAATCGACTTCAAGAACAGACCGATGCTGATGGCATTGGTGTTGACATGTCCTCAGCTTCCCAAGAGCTTGGTGTTGGCGAAAACCAACATCCCATGCTTAGCCATGGCAACTCAGATCTGAAATATGCTACCAATGACACTGCCATCTGCAGTACTCAATACTCAAATAGCGACAAAGAATCTCAGCAGCTGAGACAGGAAGAGGAAGAGCAGGAGAAGGAGAAGTTAAATGCTAAGGAGATCTTGAAGAAGGAAGGGATTAAAGAGGATGTGACCGTTGTATTGCCGTCCGAACCTCCAGCCGAGATAGAAGATATGGTGTCTGACCCACACCACACTAATGGACTCTCTGAAGGTAACTGGTCAGAAAATACCTCAGATAATGGTGACGACAGTGTCAATGCTGTTGGTGGCCGGGAAATCATAGCTGCACCCAAACGGTGTCTCTTACCTCAAAATAAAAAAGACAGTTTCTTGCTTAAATCCAGGCGGAAAGCATCTTTGACATACAAAGTACAGAACTGCCAGTCCTCCAGGCAAGGAATTCCACCACCATTACCCCCGCCACCACCACTTCCCCCTCCGCCACCGCCACCGCCATTACCACATAACACTGCTGCTGTTCAACAACAATCACATCACACCAATCCTTCTTCTCTCGCTCCGCCACTGCCTCTCACACCTTCTCCTCATACAATTGCATTGCAACAGATAGTGGGTGACAGTGACCCAGAAATGGTAATGGCACCATCTTGTATGGGGCAAAGCCTGTTCAGTACTCAGAGCAGTATGTTGTCGGGTATGCCCTCATTGGGACCAATAACGTGTAACTCTATGGTTTTGGGAACACCATCATTACCTGCTCAGGCAGCTGCCTCTTTCTTGGCTGCCACTCAGTTATTAAATCCAGCCGTGTCGCAGGCCCTCACTGGTTCACCTATTGTCAATATTCCACTCGGTCTTTCTACTGCCAGTGATCCATTATCTCTGGCAACATCCACTTCCCTTACAGGAACATCCCAATGTCCATCCCCTGAGGAAAGCCTGGTTGGACTTCCACGTGTCCAGTGGCATGCTCCACTCTCACCAGATAGTATTCGGAATTCTGTTTTAGCTGATGGACGCAAATTAACTTCACTTTCCAGAACACACTCCAGGTGAGCTACGTATCTTTTTTTATATTGTTCGTTTTGTGAGAGAATCCATCTTGAGGAATATTCTGTTTTGTTCAAATGTAGTTGACTTGTCAGAATTCTGTTGTGTTGTTTATGTTTTTAAATCCTCATCTTCGTCGTTTTTATACCTGCTTTTCCCATGCTGGTATGGTTTGACAAGATTTCTTGAGTTAGTATGTTCAGTGGCCAAATGCCTCTCCTGACACCAACTCTTGCTTGTTTTCAAGTAAAAATACTTTACTCCACTAGTCTTTGCATGTTGAAACTGCAAAGCTGTAGGACATGCACCTTATTGCTGCTCATTGTCAGCGCAAAACATGCAGAGACAAAACACACACATATGTTGGGTTTCCATATAGTTAGTATCTAACAAATTTTAATTAAAAGGTATTGGTCAGTCTGAGACTATAGTAAAAGACACTTACCTAAGATGCTACCCAGTGGAATTGAACTTGAAACCTCATGGTTGCTTAGCAAGCCTCTTATCTATACTACCATGTGTCACCCCTGTGTGTGTAAATATTTTCACTGTTGTAGCAGCTAATGTTTTCACTGAGATTGATAAGAGCCTACAAGAGAAACTTTATGCAGTTGCTTGATCTGTTTGTAGTAAGAGCCAACTCTGACCTTGTTTGTCTTAAAAGGAATAAAAAAAGACAGCTGAAATATTGTAGTCCCTAAAAATAAAAAAAAAATAAAAAACGAGCCTCAGATGGCCACAGTTGTACTAGGGCTGAACAACTACTGGAGTTAATATTCTATTTGCATTGAAGATAAATAAATAGATAAAATCTGAACTGAAATCAGGGGAGACAACGCCTGTAAAACTAAAGTAAAAACATAAAATGTAAAGAGATATCAATTAGTAGTAAACTCTTTTTAGGAAGTGTTTCAATTTTCTTCACATCTCCTTCTTTTTGGTTATCTCTGTTATGGAAATAAATAAAATTATTACTATTATTATGCCTGTAACCTTTCCTGGATTGGTTAGTCAAGTACAGGAATTGATTTAATTGACTTGCCCTGGCCTTGTGATTATGGTAACTGCTGCTTCTACTACTACTACTGTTTTTTTTATTATCATTATTATTATTAACAGGAAGGTGGTGTGCTGGCAGAATCATTAGCATGCTGGGCAATATACTTAGCAGCATTTCGTCTGTCTTTATGTTCTGAGTTCAAATTCTACCAAGGTTGACTTAACTTTTCATCCTTTTGGCGTCGTTGCCGTCGTTTAACGTCCGCTTTCCATGCTAGCATGGGTTGGACGATTTGACTGAGGACTGGTGAAACCAGATGGCTACACCAGGCCCCAATCTGATTTGGCAGAGTTTCTACAGCTGGATGCCCTTCCTAACGCCAACCACTCAGAGAGTGTAGTGGGTGCTTTTACGTGTCACCCGCACGAAGGCCAGTCAGGCGGTACTGGCAACGGCCACACTCATCTCGCTCGAGAAACCTCATGTGTCACCCGCACAAGAGCCAGTCCAGGGGGCACCGGCAACGATCTCGCTTGAAAATCCTACAACAACCCCACACAAGAGCCAATTCAGGGGCACCGGCAACGATCTCGCTCGGAAGATTTCATGTGTCGCCCGCACATGAGCCAATCCAGGGGCACCGGCAACGATCCCGCTCGGAAGATTTCATGTGTCGCCCGCACATGAGCCGATCCAGGGTCACCGGCAACGATCCCGCTCGGAAGATTTCATGTGTCACCAGCACAAGACCCAGGGGCACCGGCAACGATCCCGCTTGGAAGATTTCATGTGTCGCCCACACATGAGCCAGTCCAGGGGCAAAATTCCTGTGGAGCACTGGGGTACGATGTAATCGACTAGCCCCCTTCCTCCAAATTCCAGGCCTTGAATTATTATTATTATTATCAGGAGCAGCAGCAGTAAATTGGTGAGCTGGCAAAATTGTCAGCACACCGGACAAGGTGACATTTCTTTTTTGTCTTTACATTCTGAGTTCAAATGCTGTTTGAGGTTGACTTTACCTTCCATCCTTTCAGAGTCAATAAAATAAGAACCAGTCAAGCATATTTGGTTGGTAGACTTAACCTGTCACCATCATTAGGATATTGGTACCTTTAGCAGAATTCACTCTGCTGCAAGCATTTGCATCAGGTATCCAGTTTGAGGATACCTGTTCTCTCAGAGACCCTGTAATAGGTCTTGGGTACTACCTTCACTCGTAATTAAGAGATAATAGAATAAAGTTGACAACCATTATAGTAGAAGATATTGTATCCTTATGTATGCAGTATCCTTATTCTGGAAATATATCATATTTTGATTATTGTGTAGTTCACAGATTTAGTAGGGCATAAGAAGTTGTCTTTGTTTTTTTATGGTTTTATATTGAAATCCTGTTATTTCCGTGTGTTTTGTTTTTGGAATGTAAGTCACTTATCCTTGCATGTATGTGTGTTAGCATTTATTTCCTCATGTTAAGCAGTCATTTGTGCATGTGTGTGTGTGTATGTGAGTGTGAGTATTCATTTGTGTGTGAGAGAGAGAGAGAGAGAGATTGAGCAAGCGTGTATTTATGTATATGCATATTTATGAGCATTCATTTGTTTGAGGTTGTGTATATTTGTGAAAGTTTTCCATGAGGAAACTGTTGGAAAAATAATTGCAGCAATAACTATATTATCTTTGTTTATGAATTCCTTTGCTGCTGTGCTGCTACTTTTTGTTATTTGTTTCATTTAACATTTCAACTTATTTGATTGAATTAACATTATATTATGTCTCTGCAGTGTCTTGCAATAATGTCTGTCTCTTCTAATATATTTTGATCAGTATAGTAATCTTGGCTTTAAATTTTTATTTTACCTTCTATCCTACTACCTTTCTTTTGTTTTCCTTTATTTCTATGTATGCATTGTAAATAAATTAGTGCCATATCTTAATTATATGATCTTGAAATCAAGAATACCAGCTTCTCCTCTTCACTGATGTTATCCAAGGGAAAGGCAAAGGTTGATACAACTCGGCACTAGTGATGTTGCAACTCATATCTACAGCTGAGTGAACTGGAGCAGTGTAAAATAAAGGGTTGATCTGAGAATTGAACTCACTACCTCATGATTGTGAGTCCGATGCTCTAATCACTGAGCCATGCACCTTTATCAACAGTGTAGTGAATTACAAAAACCTGTTCTTTCAGTCATGTTCTACATACTGCCAACTCTACATGTATATCTACATTTAACTCTCTTCCATTGACTGCCACTACACTACTCCTTCCCCTTTAGCCACCCACCAGCCTCAGAGTCACTATTGTGGTTGCGTAACCTGTATCAATGAAGGCTCCTGCTCTTCATGCACACTAGAACTCTTCACAACAGATACAGATAGTGATTATAGGAGTGTATCTACTCAGTTGATAAAATAACTACTGACACTATTGCTCCTCATGCCTTCAATTATTTCTCTGATTATAACAGCTTGCTATATGACCTGCCTGCTCACATCCATAGCTGAACAATTTAGACTTGGGTTCTTTATAATACCTGATCGTCAGCATCTAAAAGTACTGACCCTTGAACATTCACACATGCCTTCTTACACCACTCGACCCCTCACTTCTCAAAGCTTGCTGCTTCATTATGTCCTTTCCTAACCTTGGTCATTAAATCATTAAACTTCCCACAATCATGGACTCAACAACTGCAGCCTTACTGAAATATGATCAGAAAAGATAGTCATGAACCCTAGTTTAACCACTCTTTTCAACCCATCCTCAATAAATCCCACCAGTTCATCCCCTCCCACCAGCTGTTTAACCTTTCTTGGTTTTGGTTTTTATTTTCCCTGTGTCTAGGCTTCATTACTCATCTCTAGGCACAAAACCAGTGCATCCCTTTCTAGATAAAGTGGTATAAAGCTTGTGGCATCTTGCACTCATTGTAGTTTTGTTACCAGTTTCACTTTCTTCAGCCATGCAACTACATTTCCCTTGCCACTGAAAAAGAAACCTTACTTTCTGTTGTATTCTAGGAAAATAACAAAATATTGTTTTCCTGCTCTAGAGCCTGTCTGGTGCTCACAAAAAAAAATAAATACAAAATTAAAAATCCCACCTGTTTGCTACTCCAAATAAGCAGAGTGAGCTTTAAGTTCCAAAAGCTACCGGAAATGAAATAGTTCCCTTTTTCCTCATCAACACCAAGTGTTCCCTGCCTCTGCTGCCCTCTGAGATAGAGAGCAGCAGCTCATTACATCATTATAGTGCCAGCCTAGTATGTGATATGAAAATAAGGAGATAACATACATACACACATACATGCTCGTAAATATGCATATACACAAATACATGCTTGCTCCATCTCTCTCTCTCTCTCTCTCTCTCTCTCTCACAAATGAATAGGGCATGAAAACATCTTATTAACTTATGCTTGTAGTGCTTGTAAAATATTGTTTTGTTCACTATGTTATTCAAGTTTGGTGTGCTTCAAATGGTCTCTTGACAAAGCTTTGCTTCTAACTTTCTAACTGCTTGCTTGCTTGCTTGCTTGCTTGCCTGTTCTTCTCATGTGCTCACCATAATCTAGGTATCAAGTTGTTCAGTTCTTGCAGGCCAGAAGTAGAATGTTTTTCTGGCCTAATATCTTGATACCTTTTCCAGGTTACATGTTGTGAATTCTCCTGTTGACAGAGAAAAGGTTTGCAAGCCCACTCTACTGCCCGATGGACGAGCTGTGTACAGGTGCATCTTTTGTGGCAAAGATTTCCTTTCCTACTCCGATATCAACCGACACATGGATTTCCACGAAGGTAAGCTGAACTTTTTATTATTATTATTATTCCATTTTGTTTAAATACGGTTACAAGCCCAACGTCCTTAATCCTCCAAAGAGAGTCTTCCAGCTCTTGCCATGAAATTTCTCAGATATATTTCTTACATCAAGATCCATTTAATATATTTGGTTTGGTGTTTGACTTGAGAAGCGGAAGAAGGTCCATGAATCCATGAAAGGAAATGGAGCACTCCTAAAATCCTTTCAAATCTTGCTTCCTAATGGAGCAAGTATGTACATGCAAGTATACGTATATACACATGCATCACACACACGCCTTAGACATTCATGCAAACATTAAGTCAGTATAAATATTCTTTGTACAATATTCTGTTCCCTTGCTTGGGTTTAGTGTTTGCCTTGTATAGTACTGTTTATAGGTACATTTTAGTTCTCCAAAATAAGATTAATACTTTGAAGGTTCCCTTCACAAAAGAAAATTTGATCTTTACTACTCTCTTGGCCTACCATTTCTTCTCACTGTCACCCTCACTCTTCTCTTTTCTTTCACTTTCACTCACACATAAATGGTTATGTGTGAAATCCAATATCATGTGGTATGGTTGTTAATGCTGTGTTTCCCCACTCAGCTCTGCTCAGTCAGATCTAATGCATGTAGGTAGCTGATAAAATAGTTGTGATCCACAGTTCCAATACCTTATCCTAAGTGAGGTAGACTACACTGCACACTCTGACCGCAAACAGTTCATAATATGAAGTGCATTGTTTGCAATTTAGGTTATTTCTCCGCTATCCTTCTTATTGGTGTTGTTTTGTCTCAGATCAGCCCTGATCAAGTAGACTGTAATCAAAAAACATTTCAGCTATGCCCATCATTGTCTATAGTGTTGCATTGTCTAATACATCTTTGCTTCTCCAAAACAGTATAGTGGAGTATGAGGAAGATATTTGGCTGCCAATTCCAGCAGGTCCATATAGAAACTTCTTTGTTGGTTAATTATCTTTCTGTATGTTCTGGTAATAGCCACAATGGAAATGGTCAAGTAGGATTGAGGTAAAGCTGTTCTTGTCCACCTCTGGTGTTATAATTGAGAAGTTGTCCATCATGTGATATGTGTGTTATTGTCTCCTTGCCTTGGCATTGGGTGATAGTTGTAAATGAATCTCTCTTTGTCATGCAAGCAGCATCCTTTGTTCACAATCTTCTGTGAGACATATCTGGTCATAAGGAAATATTGCCTTACTTGGAAAAAGCTGAGGCCTGGGGACAGGAAGGGCATCTGGCCATAGAAAATTTGGCTCAACAAAAATTGCACCTGACCCATGTGAGCATAGAAAATTGGATGGATAATAATGGTGATGACAATATAAACCATAGCTGTTGCTTGCAATTTAGTATGTATATGTGGTAGTATATGCCATGCTTTTGTTAATTATTTTAGGTGCAGACAAGCAAACTATATAGCCTAAGATTTGACGGTTGTTGGAAGAGAGGGTTGTACTAGCACCACTAGGTTAGTACTCATTTTAGCTGAATAAACTAGAGCCATGTGAAATGAAGTACCTTGCTCAAGGGCATAATGTGCAACTTTGCCCAGAAATGAAACCCACAAACTTATGATTGAACCCTACTCCCTACCCTCTTAGCTGTTTACCTTCACACTCACACACTCTCTCTCTCAAGATTATGCATTTAATAGAGTTGGTTAGCTAGAGGCAAGAATAATGAGAAAATTGACATAGTAATCAGAGGTGTTAGTTTATAAAGAAATTTATAAAGTGTGTGCATTATTAGTTAATAGTGTGATACTAATTAGCTACATGAATCAAGCTAGAAGTCTAATAATATCCTACTGCCTTGTTGTTGTTGTTGTTGTCATTGTTATGATCATTGTTTTCATCTGGAGTGCAATATTTGTCTGATATAAATCTTGGGAAAAGACCGTCCTGTTTCTGATAAAATCCAGAATATTTAGTTGGGAGGGTCTTTTATGTTACTTAGAAAAGAGATTGTCATTGTGGAGCCATATAATGAGTTGATGGAAAATAACTATTGTGATATTGTCTGGCATTTACGTTTCATAATGACTTGGTATCACTGTATTTTGTAATTGTACAGGTGTTGGACAAAATAATGGAAGCATCTTGTTAAATGGAGGTGTTATTATTTCAGAGTGGTCTTCCTTTGACATAAATTGCAGCTTTAATATGTCAAAGAATTTGACTTGTACAGGTTCTGAACAGTTAGGATATTTTTAGCCACTGTTCAAGTAAAACCTGCTTTAGCTCTTTCAGTGGCAATGGTGCAAGGAAACAACTCCTTACATCTACTTCAAAATGCTCCATAAATGTAGGGAATGTCTGCAAAAAAATATCTGGGGAAAATAATAATAATAATAATAGAAGGGTTCTTTGGGTTGTCTCTAAACATAAACTTGTCTTGTAGAACTGAAAAGGGTGAATGATAGTTTATCAGAGATGATGACATTATTCTATTGAGCCTTTCGCCACTTATAACAATCTAAGATCCATTTTTTCCACTGACCAATGCTGATGGAGAACAGGAATTGTTTAGTAATTGCAGCTTTCCCATGGTATCCAGCTTTATGGAGCTTGCAACAAACAGTTTTTGGTTGATACAAAAAGCTTAGCTCTAATGCCACTTTTGATTCTATAGTTTGATAGTTTTTTGACATTTCCTTATTTTGCAATCTCTCAGAGCTTTGCCTTTTGACCAAAACTATGGTTACCTTGGTTTTGGAATACCAATATGATTTTGGAGACTGTACCTCTCAAAACATTAAACAGTTCAGCAGTTTTAGTAACTGATGCTCCAACCATGCCTCTACAAATAGTCTTTTGGAAATCAAATTGGTCAGCATTTTTACTCATTGAAATATAAATAACTGTAAAAATTAAAAAAAAAGCAAAGCAATAATAAGAGAAGGCTATATCATGAAGTACAAGGCTTGTGTAATGCATATGAATACATATTCAGAACTGTTTTGAATTTGTTATATTGTCAATAGAAAAAAATAGTTAAATGGAAAGTGACGTTTCCATTGTTTTGTCCAACCATTGTATTGTCTGACAGATTATTTTTTTCTGTAGGTGTGAGTGAGTTTATCATCGAGAATCATTCTCTTTCAGCCGGTAGAACTCCATGAATTGCCATCTTTGTCTCTTATGTATTTTAATTCTATCCAGTTCTTGTTATTCAACATAATTTGTGGTTCTGTTTCTCCTTTCTTTCTGTTTTTTTTTTTTAACTGTCTTCGTGAACCACTTTTTCTAATTGTCCAAAATATTTTACCTTTCTCTCTTTGATGGTGTCTGCTAAAATTTTCATAGTTTTTGTTTTTTAGTACTTCATCATTGGTTGTGTCTTGCCTACAATATTCTCAGAAGTTGTTTGCACACAGCTCAAAGAGGTGTAATGTATTTCATAAAACTTTTGTTATATTCATGTTTCAGGTCCGTGGAGTGGACTATAAATAACATTTAATAATGATTTCCTAGTTTCAGTATTAATCTTTCTTGAAATTAGTTTGTTTGACATTTTTGAAATTTACTTTCTAGCTTTCTCAATTCTTCTTTTGATTTCTGCTTCACATTTCTTGTTTTTTTTAATATATATATATCCCAAGTATATTATCTTTGCTTACTGTCCAATTAACTTTCCCTAAAATGTAATATTTATTTTTAGTGATTATTGTTTCATGCTAAATACCATCGTGTTTTCATTACAGCCATTTCCATTCCATAGGACAATTCTTGTCATATACTGTTTCTCTTAGGTTAAATAGGATAGAAGGTAGCACATAGCCTTGTCTAACACAATTCTTAATTTTTAATTTATGTATGTGTAGCAGGGAGATATATAGCAGTTGTATTTGTACCTTCTGTGCATTACAATCTCTTTACTATCTCATTTTTTGCTTTGCAACAGATATCTTCACTTTTTGCGACAAACCTCTGAAATATCATTATTCATAGATCAACTCCTCATCATACTTCTGGTGAAGATATTTATTTCACTTGCAGGAATTGCTTCTTCAGTTGTGTCAATCTGACAATAGTTTTGGTTTCTTTTTTTTAATTAGATTTAACCACATTGGATCAGAGGCAGCAGAATTGCTCCTAATATTCAACCAGTCTCAGCCAAGAGATATTTCTCTTTACACAATTCATGCCATTCATTTTCATCGCTGTAATCTCTTTCACTCTGGTCCAATTTTCTCAGTTTCTGAGCTCTTCTGCTGTTAGGACTGGCCTTCTCTCCTTACACTTTGTATAATATTTAGTCTCACATTTTCCTATTATGTCTCTCAGTATTAGACTGGGAAGAGAGTCTTGATAAGCATTTTATTTAATGTTTAACACACAGGCTAGATGCTATCCATAAATGCAAAAAAAAAAACAACTTCCCTACCCACAACTGCAACTGAAACCTAAGTCGCCTTCAAATTAACATTATAATGTTAAAAAAAAGAAAGACACCTTAGACAGAATAGTCTCTGGTAAACAATGATATAGAGCAGTGATTCCCAACCTGTGGTCTGCAAAGGTAGTACTGGGGGATCCATCAGCTTGTTAAGTTGACAGACCTTTCAATATTCTGGGGTCCGTGGGAAAACTCATTTAGATAAAAGGGGTCCTTGATAGTGAAAAGGTTGGGAACCACTGGTATAGAGGGTTGTGGCTGTAATACTTTTGATCAAAGATGTTCTCAATCAGAGCTGACTTAGCATTGGACAACAACTAAAGGTGAAGAAATTTTCTTTAACCCTTTAGCATTCAGATTTTTCTGTTAAATGTGATGCTTATTTATTCACATTGTTTTGAATTAATAATGCTTTACCTCATAGCTTCAAGATTTCCATGATGTCATTATTTATTTTTGAAAGATGTCGGATTGGTGTGAAAGGCTGGATCTGATCAGTTTGATCTTAAAACAAAATATTTGGGCTGGATATGGCCAATTTAAATGCTAAAGGGTTAAACTTTCAGAATCAGCATTTGAGAGTAAAAATGACCTGTTCTCAAAATTTGTTTTGCATAAATGTTTTCATTGATGTCTTTTTACAATTCCATGCTGTGATTTTTACCAATTTATTACATTTGCTTAACATTCCGGGAACTGATTTCATAATTGACTTTGTAATTGGTGACCACTTGACCACAAATTAGAAGTGGGGCTTATTTTTCTTTTAAGTTAGTTGGAGCAAAGTAAAGCAAAAAGAAAAATCTGGCTTCACTTAAGGTTGCTTGCTATAAAATGATTGTAAGAGACAGTTAGTGTGACCAGTAGTCTAACTTCCTAATCTTACCATGATCAAACATTTAATTTGATTGGCTGCCATCTTATGAGGTGTGCTTAGAGAAGGCCAACTAGGAAATAGACTTGATTCAAATACAAAATACAACTATTGATATGAAAAATGGTTTGTTGAGGTATAAATAGAGCTTAGGCCTAAACATGGAGGCAAACACTTGGTAGGTTGTATAACAATAACATTGAGATAACAGACAATATACTGTTCCTTATAACTGAATATTTTTTTTACATATTCTGCCAAACAAGTCTAAAAATCACTGTAAATTATTAAAGACTAAGTGTGTGAAAGGATAGTTAAGGTTTTCTCACATCAAATAAATATATCTTTGTAACAATACATTTGGTCTGTGATAATAACAGGTTTGAACTCAGTCTTTAGTTCACACAATACCACCAGCTTAATATGTATCAGTGACTATTATATCACTTCCCACTGAAGGATGTATTTTCAAAATTGTCTCATAAATGATAATTAATATAGTGATGGTGCTGGGTCACTAATATAAACAGCCAGCAGTTAAATCAGATATACATAGTGGAAGATTGTAAATATCAGTGAAGAGTTGTCCTCCTTTGAGACATGATATTATGTGGGGAGTTGGAGAATCTGTATTTAATATATTGGATATCTTGTCCTGAAGGAATTATAAGCTATTAATGATCTTTGAAAAAAATAAATAAATAAATAAGTGAAAAGGAATTGCAATGTTAGTTACCATTTAAAGCTACTGTCAGCTGCAGTTATTGTTCTATGGGCTAGAGAGAAAAAATATAAGATGTACTGTTGCAGCTATCAGTTGTTCACTTGGTGTGAATTTTTATAAAAATGAAAAATCACTGTAAAGAATAATTTCTACCATAGTAGGTATTATTCTTTACCACAGTGGGTTTTCAATCTTATAGATTTTGTAGTAGACTGAAGATCAAACCAAAAATGACTGGTAAAACTTAGGGAAGATTACGAAAATATTTTGAAGTGAAAAAATTTTTAAGAAAAAAAAATGTGAGAAAACTTTTGCTCACCTTATTTCATTAATTATACTTTATAACAAAATTCGGAATAACATGCTTTACAAGAAGCTCAAACGTTGTTATGAATTTTTTCTAAAGCTTTAAATTATTTTTTTGGAAAATCTGCAGCACACCTCAATTCCTCTTGTGGTGCACTAATGCACTGCGACACAACATTTAGGAACCACTGATCTACAGTTGCTTGGTGCAGATTCTGAAATGATCTTGTCTATATTAGTTGCTTATATTTATGTAGTCATCACTCAGAATCAAGTATGTATCATGCTTTCACAAGTTGTTTTAGGTACCTATGTAGTCATAGTGTAGGTGCATGGCTTTGTGGTTTCAGTTTGTAGTCTGTTAGTGCATTGTGTTGAACAAAACACTTCATTTCACATTGCTCCAGTCTACTTAGCTGTAAATGGGTGATCCTGGATCGGCTATTCAGGGGTAATTTTGCTGTCCACCTAACAGTGGAGTATTATCATTCAAAAGCAACAACAATGTGAGAAATTGCATTATGACCAGTTGTGTATAACAGCATCCAATAGTTTGGTTGCATCTAATAGTCCTCATGGCATTAGGAAGGGCATCCAGTCATAAAGACTCTGCGAAGTGAAGCCTGGTGCAGTCTTTTGGTTTGCCAGCTCCTGTCAAGTTGTCCAACCCATACCAGTATAGAAAACAGATGTTAAATGATGATAACGATGATGATGGTCTCCTATCCTTGACCTTGCAAAACATCTGGAAGGGGAGAGAGCTGCACTATTAGTAGGTTGGTGCCCATTTTCAGCTGAGTGGAGTACTTCGCTTGAAGACACGACATGCCACCTAATCCAGAAATTGAACCTATGACTTGATCATCATTAGCCCAACAGCCTAACAACTAGACAACAAGCCTTCACAACCATTGATATATGTTTTGATATAACCAGACATTACAAGTTTCAACTTCTGAAATATAAAATGGAAACAATTCAAATATCTCAACTTCCTCTATTACTAGAGAAATTTAAACTTTAAAAAAAAAATCATGTATTTTTGCTGTACCCAACAAATATTTATTCATTGATTGTTATTTTTATAAATGAAATAATGATGAATGAGTGCTGTTATACATAGGTGTTTGGGGGTAGGTTGTGGTGAATTCTAAAGCTGGGTGGAGAAATCAGTATTAAAATGTATTTGAAATTATTGGAATAGCTTAGTAATTAATTCTGTCATGTTGCATAATTACAAAAGAAATATTATTATTATTATTATTATTATTATTATTATTATTATTATTATTATTATTATTATTATTATTATTATTATTATTATTATTATTATTATACCACTGTACTCTCATTGTACAACCTGCCTCAAGTCTCTGTTCATACATTTGGTTTGTCAAATTAGTGACAATGTTGTATGATGTTTGTGGGTTCTAATACTATTACTTTGCTTTAAGTTTGTCTATGTATGTAGCATCTCAGGACTTGAACTAGGTAGTAGACACAATGCATCTGTTATTAAAGTTGTTAGTGGAAAGGTAGTGTTGCTGCTGTAATCCAGCAGCAGTCCAATGACTGAAAGCAGTAAATGTATGTGTGCATGGTGTGTATGTGTGAATTTTTATGGCCTGCACTTAGCAATGAAAAGTCACAGAGAGCTACAAACAGTGATGTTTGTTGATATTTCCCTGCCAATGAATCGGCTCCTACTTTGTGCCTTCAAAGTTGCGGAATGAAGGGTGGTATGAATTTCTGTTACTTGAAAAATAGGTAAGGGTTAGTCACAGGAAGGGCATCAAGCTATAAAAGCAGTACTGCATGTATATTTGCCTTGCCCATGCTAGCTTGGAAAAAATTGATGTAAAATGTACACACACACACAATACAGTTTGATGGAGGCTAGCAGGCTGAAGCTATGAAGTCATGGTCATCCCTCTTCTTGTAAAAGTTGAATAAACATTTACTCTACTAAAAGGTGTTGGGTAATTTTTCAGTGTAATGTTATATTGTTTTAATATATAACTAAACATAAAAACTTTGTGTGAGAGAGAGAGAGATAGATAGTATATGGACAACTGACCACTTCTGATATAAATTAAAGATTCATTAAAATCAAGAAATGTTTTGAATCTAAATATATTCAGATATCTTAAAAGATAACTGAACTCCATGGTGTGTAGTGAAGAAGTGTTAAAATGTGTAAGAGAGAGAGAGAGAGAAAACCAAGGTTTATATTTTTATTTCAGAAACGTACTTGTCATCATTAAATGAAAATAAACCTGTAAATCATAAGTGTCTGTACATATGCATTCATAGTCATCTTTGTTTGTGAGCAGAAAGTGGGAGCGCTCTTTGACTTTTAAACACTTGTTATTCTTAACTTCTTTTGTATGTGTATGGGGTGGTGGGCTGTTTCTCTTGCTCAAGTACATCACAGCGTCCCATCTTTTTTCACTTGTCAGTTGAGACTGGTGCGATTCAGAACAGACAAGGGGAGATGACCTTGGAAGGATATACATATGCCCTAGATGTAACAAAACAAGTTCCTAAAACGGGTGAGGGTTTCATCTGGCTTCTTTTTTAACAAAAAAAAAAAAATTCAATTTTAATTTTTATATATATGTATATATATATATGTATATATATTTGTATGTAGAGATATACATATCTATCCATCTATCTATATATATATATATATTCATTTTATGTGATGTTGCAGATAAAATTTAGACTTAATTATGTATGTCTATATAAACGCATGTATATGTGTTTTTTGTTTTATGCTTGCGAGTTTGTATGTAAGATGAGGATTCTTTAATTCTTTCTTTGGTTTTTATTTCTCTGCCATTGCAGTTAGTTGTGCAAAAAAATTAACTTTGTCTACAAGCCCATACTCTTATGGAAGTACCCACTTTGTTTGAGTGTACTTACAGACTTTATTGTGAATTTAAAAAAAAAAAAATTTTAATGTCTATTTAAGGGCATTTGTGCCTAGTCAAAAGATGTCAATATTTCTCAACTAAAAGAACAAGAAAAAAAAACCAATAATAATTGACTCTAAATTTTTTATAGTAGTAATTTGGGTGGGGGAGGGGCTTTTTTTGTTATTGTTATTGTTGTCATTATGATTATGACTGTTTCATTTATTTTATTATTTGGCTTTCTTTTGACAAATGCTCTTTTGAAATATTGCATTTGTGTTGATCACTAGATCCAGTTGCTAAAATGTAAGCATGGAAACTATTCTCTCTCTCTCTCTCTCTCTCTCTCTTCTTTTCTTGATCAACTGTTTAATTGCCAGATGTATCTTTTTGTTGTTGCTGATGAGAAACTGTTCAAGTACTAGCATGCAGTATTTACTTCAAGGTGCCTCTTCTTTTTCTGCCTTTTATATAATCACATCACACATCCACTGTTCTTAAAACTGGTGACCTTAAAATAACACCATCTCTTCTACAGGATGTGTGTGTATCTATGTGTGCTTCAGGATGTGTATTTGATCATGTGCATGCATTCTTGTGCATGATAACGTGTGTGTGTTTATGCATGAAAGTGTGTGTTCAAACATGTGTAAGCCGAGTACCATTGAGCTACAGGTAAGTCCCTATATCTGTAATACAGTTTCAATTCTTTATTATATTTTGCTCACTTGTACTACCATTGTGCTCAGAAACAGCATGAATGCCACAAATCTCCTATCTCATAAAAATCAATAGGGATGATCACTGATAAATATCTCTGGTGATAGGAAGTGAAGTAATTATTCATTTCTAACATTGGCAGCAGGATACAAATTGCTTGTAGTGGGACAGGTATAGTCAATTAAATCCACCCAAGTACTCGACTGGTACGTTATTTTATTGTCTCTGAATAGATGAAAGACATGATTGACCTCAATAAAGTTTGAACTTGCATAATGAAAGGCCATAATTAAATACTACAAGGTGTCTTTGATTAACACACACGTCTGCCAGTCCATTGAGTTTATTGACTTTAACCCTTTTGTTACTGTATTTCTGCTGAAATACACTGATTCTGTTGCAATTAATTTTGAAAATAATGAAGACTTTCTTGAAATAACTTTGTTATTAAGATAGTGTTTGGCACATAAATGAGTGTGAATTTTGACAAAAGGTTTTAATCAAGATCACTTCAATACGAAATTTGTATTATAAGACAAGAGCTGGTCTCAGACAGGTAGGTATCAAATGTGTTAGAATATGCAGTAGATTGATGTTGATTTAACCATAATGCTTTGCTATCATCTCTCAAATGAATTAATTTAGCCAATGGCATTAACAATAAGACACTAAAAATATAGAAGTAAAAGGTGATGCAAATACATATTACATTGACTCTTTGTGTGGGGGGCAGAGGTGTGTGTGTGTGTCTATTTATGCTTGTTTTTGTGCATGTTACTTCAAAATGGGATTTTGGTTATTTATTGAATGCTTAATTTAGTGGGGAGGTGTCTGGATGTGTATATATATCTCAGTGCTGTGTGTCTGTTGGATGTGATCAAAAGACAAGAAAGCAATTAGTAAACCAGTTCATTCCAAAGTAATTTGCTTGGGATTGGAGAAAGGAGATTGTAAAATTTAGCTAAGTAGAAAAGAAAAGCAATGGCCAAAGTTTATCGTTGTAATGCATGTTAAGTATGCTTATTGTCTGACCTTTGATGAACTTGTATCCTTTGATATGCATGAAACTAATTTAGCGTGAAAATCAAATCAAAAAAATTAGTTTGAAATTCCTGTTGACATTTCCGTTTTTGTAATTTAAAATATAAAATACCTTTAAATTCTATTTTGTATTGTATTTTTATTTTAGAATAACAGTAAAGGTGTGTGACATACATACATTACATTTTTAGCGAAGGTGCATCACGTACATATACACATTCCTTTAATAGCAAAGGTGTGACATAAATACACACATACATGTTTTTTATTAACCCTTTAGCATTCAGATTATTTTGTCAAATGAAATGCTTATTTATTTACATTACTTGAAATTAATCCTGGATTATCTTGTATTTTTGAGATTTTGATGTTATAACTGTTTATTTTTAGAATGACATTGTTGGGTAGGTGTGAGAGGAAAGATCTGGCCTGTTTGAACCTAAAGCAGGTAGAATATTTTGGCCGCATATGGCCGGTTTAAATGCTAAAGGGTTAATAACAAAGCTGTGTAGCATATATACATATCAGCAAGTGTATGACACATACACACACATCTCTTAGCATGGGTATGTGACACAGATACATATAAATAGACTTCCTTGACTTAATCCTTTAAAAACAATATAAGCTGTGATGTTGTGCTGTTTCATTCTGATTTCATCTCCCAGTTACTGCTGGTTTCATTATTTCTCTTTGTCTACTTATCCCTACATGTGACACTTCTTTACCCAATCCTTACTCTTTAGAAATACATTCCTTAACTGCTTTTACTTTCTTCCATCATAGCGTGAAATCCATCCATGACTCACCAAACAGTGATCATCATCATCATCATCATCATTTAACGTCCGCTTTCCATGCTAGCATGGGTTGGACGATTTGACTGAGGACTGGTGAAACCGGATGACAACACCAGGCTCCAATCTGATTTGGCAGAGTTTCTACAGCTGGATGCCCTTCCTAACACCAACCACTCAGAGAGTGTAGTGGGTGCTTTTACGTGTCACCCGCACGAGGGCCAGTCAGACGGTACTGGCAACGGCCACGCTCAAAATGGTGTATTTTATGTGCCGCCCGCACAAGAGCCAAAACATCAACCATGCAAACCCGTCATAACCACCCAACATTTTGATACACACAAAAGCTCCTTTCCTTCATAGATTAATTAATAAAATGCATTAAGATCATTTATTCCAATTTATAAAAGTATATCAGATTAACAGTTTAGTTCTGTAAACTATTGGGGTAGTATATATTGTTTATCATGATGTATTAGAGGACACTGTAATTTCTGAATAAGTGTTTAATCAGAAACAAAGATGTTGTGACATTAATTGTTCAGTTGATGCTAAATGTCTAGTAAATCTCCACATCATTATATATTTATGCCAGCTTATTTTTACTATTCATACCAGTCAGGGAAAAAAAATACAAAAAAAACTGCTGCGGATCAATACTTTTAGCTCCAAATTATATCATGTATATTGTGGTTTTTAGAATAAGTACATTTTATCTCTGTGTGGTAAGGGGCGACTTAAAGGAGTCACATGAGGTAGGGCATTTTGCTGTATAAACACTGCTCCAAAAATTTCTGTCTAACCATCTTCGAAAAGCAAACAAAAATGATGATGAGGATGATGACAATGATGATGTTAACCCATGGGATTTTTAACCACTGTCTGATGAAAACCAGGATAACAATGAAGTCAATATATGATTATTACATTATGGTTACACCCAAATTAAATCTCACATTGTGGTCACACTCCAATAGGCAGTGTTTTATAGCCTGATTCCCTTTCTGATGTTAAACCTTTTTAGTTAACTCTTACAATCTATAGAGATACAGTATACCTATTATCACATTGCACTTGCAACTAAAATGGGTTTTGGTCGGGTAGGTGGGGACAGTTTACCTGCCAACATTGTAGAAATGAAAGATTTTATTTCTGTGACAGTGACAAATGCTGTTCTGTTCTGATTTTTTTTTATCTGTTATCAAACTTCTCACTTTTACATCATGACTTTTCACTACTATGATGCTCACTTGAGACAGCAAGGCCATCTCTACATGCCACAAATAGCTGCCATAACCCCTTTCAACTCACACCCTATCATCTTAAAAGTGGAACGACATATTGGATGACGTGATTCCAGATACATCATGTCTGAAATTAAAGACAGGATGGTTGCTGCTGGAACATTTTTGATCATTACTCTACTTACCTAAGGTTGACTTAAGGCTAAACAATGATGACACCGATGATATGCACTGCACTAAGCAGCACTAAGACTATGTATCTACAAATATATATACATTGGTCATATCTTTTTGTATTTAGTCCCATTGTGAAAGTAGATCACCTGGTTTTTCAGCAGTCTAGGAAGACAATCATATGTTCAAAGTGAATGGACTGGATCAAATCTTCTCCACCACTATCTCTACTGATTGTTGAACAAATTGGACATATTGACTTATTTTCATTCTCTCTCTCTTTGTCTGTCTATCTGTCTCTCTCTCTCTACACACACAAACACACATACAATTAGTCTTTGCAAGATATTCTCTGCCAGTTGTGCTCAAAAAGTATTCATAAATTTATGAGTTATTTGGAGTCATGACACAAATTTAATCCGGAAAAGAATAGATGGAAACAGTTAGCCCCTGATACACAATGTAAAAGAAACACACATAATCTTACATCAGTAGCAAGTCTTCTGCTGAAAAACTGTGTTTTGCAAACCATATCTCTCTCTCCAGGCAGTGTGAAAGACAGAATTTCTGTGCCCATTTGTCACAAGGGTTGATCATAAGATTACCAAAAGCAGACAGGCAAATGTGCTTTACACCCCCACTGAATGACAGTATCTTAACAGGGCGGTGGGGGACCGCCTCAAATTGCTCAACATAAAATTAGCTTCATAGGAGCATACATACTCAATAACGAGACATACTCCACAAGATACACTATAGTTAGTGCATATATGAAATTATAACCAAACTATAGCCATCACTGGCAACCAAGTATGCTTTTGCTTATTGTTTTAGGTGCCTGCATGGTCTGAAGCTGACATAGACATCCTCTCAGTCCTCCCACCCATGCTCCAGTGAAAAACTGAGGCTTGGAAAACTGGAGGGAGAAGGGATGCACCTTCACTCAGCTGGTACTCATTTGCAGTCAAATAGACTACTTTATTGAGAAAATGCCTTAATCAAGAGACACAACTCACTGCTCAGTCCAGGAATTGAAACAATGATCTGATGACAATGAGCCCAACATCCCTAACCACTAGTGCATGTGCCATCACAAGCATACATGCAGTCTTGCTGTTGAAATGAAACCTTTGAATAGATCACAGAATCTTTACTGAAGACTCTGGGGCCTATTTACTTGGTGCATTTTTCACAGCCAGGCTGCAAATTTATACATTCATATATATATATATATATATATATTCTAAATAATTAATTGCATGTATACATTTATTTATATTATTTATTTTTACAATCAGTATGGAGCAAACTGAAGTTCAGTATTGTTAACTTTACAATTTATTCAAGAAATCTGCAATTTGTCTCTTAGCTTTTGTGTCTATCACTATATTGATACCTGTGCATATCATCATCATCATCATCATTATCTTAATTCTGCTTTTTCATGTGGCATAGGTTAAACAGGTTCTCTAAGGTAGCATTGCACAGCTGGATGCCCTCCCTGTTGCCAACACTTCACATTGCCATTTACTACTTGTGGAAATGTGGTATGCTTATTCTGGAACAAAAAACACATATTATATATATGCATGTACACACACATACACACATGCATACACGTGCATACATCTAACCTTTTCACTATCCTTTGAACACTCAAATTCTTCATTTTGTAATTCTTTTTACCTTTTTCTGTTATGTTTCTTCTCTCCACAGAACTCATATATATTCTCTCTTTTTCTCTCATTCTCTCTCTTTTTCATATTTTAATTTAAATCATTCTTCCTTCTTAAAATGTTTCACAATCATGTGTGATTTTGTCATATGCTTGCATAACTCCAATCATACCCTCCACGTTCTTTTTGCTACCATTTTTGCTTCACCAATATCTTTCTTTTTTTTCTCCCTCACACGCATACATGCTTATACACCCCTCGCATGCATGCTTTCTTACCTCCCACCTGACAATTACACACACACACACACACACACACACACACACACACACTAAAATATTGCCACACCACTTCAGACAGAAACTGAAAGAAGATCATTAAGTGTGTGTGTGTGTGTGTATTTATATATATATATTAAAGGGTAAAGACCCCTTTCAGTCATGACTGACCATGGGATTGCACCTAGAAAGTTACTCTCCAAAGTACAAGTTCGGACACGGTTGTTTATGAAAGACCAGTAGTCACCCATGCATATCAGCCTCCTCACTTCACACCAAAGATATTATCCAAGGGAAAGGCAAAGGCCGATACAGCTTGGCACCAGTGACGTCGCAACTCATTTCTACAGCTGAGTGAACTGGAGCAACGTGAAGTAAAATGTCTAGCTCAAGAACACAATACACAGCCCAGTCCAGGAATCGAACTCACCACCTCATGATTGTGAGCCTGACACTCTGACCACTCAGCCATGTGCACATATATATACACACACACACACACACATGTGTATGTTTATATTTGTGTCTCATGTCTTGACATTATGTGATAGTTGTAAATGTGTACCACTGTCATGTTTGCCATCCAGTCTTCTAGAAAAAAAAAACATGTTCAGCCATGGGAAAATATTGCCTTACTTAGAAAAAGGTGAGGATTGGTGAAAAGAAGGACATCTAGCCATAGAATATCTGCCTCAAAGAATTCCTTCTGATCCATGTAAACATGAAAGAGTGGACATTAAAACAATGACAATGAGACATATATTTAATATTAAAAGTGACTTCTTACTTGAAAAATTTCACCATTAAAACTGAATCTCACACGCACGCACGCACACACACACACACACACACACACACACACTTTTGATGTAGAGGTCTGGAATTATCATGTACAGTTAATATGTGATTTAACTTTCATGCCTGATCAGTTTGTTGTTTCATCTTGCTACCACTGAAGCAGCGCCAATACTGTATCATTTCTGCCCATTAACCACCTAACATTCAAATAACTTCACTGTACTTTCAGATATCCGGCCATACAAGTGTAAATTCTGTGATTACTATGCACGCACCAATAGCCAGTTAAAAGTGCACATGATGCGCCACCAAGGTATTTCATATTCTTTTATTTATCCTATCTTCCTTCTGTAAGTCAGGTTATGCTATTTCATTAAGGGCTTCACAAACATGTGGTTTTAGACTCAACTGTATTGCGCAGCTCTTTTGACTAAGTGTCTCTAACCTAACCTCAGGTTCACCCAAACCTTGTGAGTAAAATTAGAGGGAAACTGTGGCAGTTTGCTCCTATTTTAGGGTGTTATAGCCATAGTCTGTCATCTTCTTTACCATCACTGCCTGCTCCCTAAGGTTCTTTTGTTGCAAGTATTCAGGCCAGCCTTCTACTGTCGTGACTCATCAGTTGTGCTTTCTTCTGCCCCTTTTCTCCTATCAGTCTTGGAAGCCTTGTAAAGGTCTTAGTTGCTGTAATCAGACATTAAATTAAATGTTTTTAAAAAACTGTTAAAAAAAAACATGAATAAGGCAAATCAAACAGACAGCACCAAATCAAAAAAAAAAAAAAGCTCTTTATTCTTGCCAAGGACATGACAACTTCTTTAGTGTTGGTGCTACAGAAAAAAAAGCACTCCCCCCACCTCCATGTACACTCTGTAAAGTTATTTTGTTAGGAAGGTCATCCAGCTGCAGAAACCATGACAAAACTCTGACATCTGAGCAAGATGTGGTCCTCCAACCTGTCTAGGGGAGCTATAACTTCAATAAGAACTGATTTGGATATTGTCGAGCTGTCAGGCTCACACCAGCATGGAAAACAGATATAAAATGATGATGATGATGATGTATATGAACAGTTGTGTGGGTCAGATGTTTGCTTCCCAACCACTTGGTTTTAGGTTTAGTCCCTCTGTGTGGTACCTAAAGCAAGTGTTTTCTACTCTAGTCCCAGGCCAACCAAAGCCTTGCGAGTGGATTGGGTCACTGGAAGCTAAAAGAAGCCTACCATGTGTGTGTGTGTAACTCAGTGGTATAAATTTAAATAAATCAGGTAGATGTTGATGTACAGAATGATGTTTACAAGAATCATCGTCTTTTAGTGTCTGCTTTTCATGCTCATGCTGGCATGGGTTAGACAGTTTGACTGAAACTAGTAAGCTGGAGAGCTGCACAAGGTTCCAATCTGATTTGGCATGGTTTCTATGGCTGGTTGCCCCTCTTAATGCAATGAATGACTTCAAATAACTGGAATTTCCCTCTTAATTAAAGAAAGAAAAGAAAAACTTAGTAGTAATTGTTAATGACTGTCAAAAAGAGGGGAGATAATTTCAAGAAATTAATTATTTAATTTCATAGAAAATTATAAATTTTCATACTTTAGGTAAAAATATGATCTTTGTTGACGGGAGAGTGATAGTAATGGACATATTTCAGTTTTATTAGAATCTTGTGAGAGAGAGAGTTTAATCATTTCAAACTTGCAAGACCATTAGGCATAGTGTTTTACAATTTAAAAACATGAGTTAAAGAACAAGAATTTAAAAAAAATTTTTCCATACATCTTTAAAAGCACTGAGTTGTGAATAGTTTATTGACAGAGAAATTGCAACAGACAACATCAACTGTAGCTCGGGGATTTTTCATGTGATATAAACATTCACAAAAGAACACACACACACGTGTATGACAAGCTTTGTACAGTTTCCATCTGGCAAATTCAATCACATAGCATTGTTCAGCCTGGGGCTAAAGTAGAAGATATTTGACTGACGTGCTGCTCAGTAGGACTGTACCTAAAGCCATGTGATTTGAAGGAAATTTCTTATCCACACAGTCAAGCCACATATATGAATGTGTGCATCCGTGTCCTCTCTCTCTATCTATCTATCTATCTATATCTGTATTGTGTGTGTCTCTTTGTCTTAACATATCACTCTAGTTGTAAATGAGTGTCACCGTCATGTAAGCAGTGTCGTCTGTTTCCTTTCTTACATGAAAATTCGTTCGATCATGGGTAATTATTACAAATAAGGATAGTGCCGGGAGGGGCATTTGTCTGTAGAAAATCTACTTTAATGAATTTTGTCTGACCCATGCAAGCATATAGAAAAGTGGACATTAAAACAATAATGGTGGTGATGTAGCAAGAGGGGTATTGAGAAAGCATTAGTAAAATAAAAGAGACAATAGTTAAAGTTTGAGAAACACTGGTCTACCCAGTTGCTACTAAAGGCTGTTTTTTTTTTTTTATACATAGTCCATTCCATCTGTTTTTATATTCTAATTTCCTAGCTGTTTTTGTTCCACACAATAGTTCATGCCCCTGGTATAACTCTCTCAATTTGAATACTTTTGTAGCTAGAGTTGGCTTTCTTGACAGATGAATTACAAATTCCCTACAATCAGATGGAGGGTCATATAGGATGATCTAATCTGAGATAGGTCTGTAAAAAGATGGAATAGTCAAAGCTGGCATACTGTATGGTATAACACAATAGTAATAACAATAATGTATCAAGAAGACAATATTCATTTGGCCACATTGCAAACCAGCTGTGTTCTGCTGATGACATACAGATTCATGCACAAATCATCTTACAAAAAAAGTTAAAATGTTCATGTCAGAGATAAACTCTTTTACTTGTTTCAGTCATTTGACTGTGGCCATGCTGGAGTACCGCCTTTAGTCGAGCAAATCGACCCCAGGACTTATTCTTTGTAAGCCTAGTACTTATTCTATCGGTCTATTTTGCCGAACCGCTAAGTTACAGGGACTTAAACACACCAGCATCGGTTGTCAAGCGATGGTGGGGGGACAAACACAGACACACAAACATATACACACACACACACACACACACACATATATATATATATACGACGGGCTTCTTTCAGTTTCCGTCTACCAAATCCACTCACAAGGCTTTGGTCGGCCCGAGGCTATAGCAGAAAACACTTGCCCAAGGTACCACACAGTGAGACTGAACCCAGAACCATGTGGTTCGTAAGCAAGCTACTTACCACACAGCCACTCCTATGCCTATATATTAATCATTTGGCATTGAGATTACTGTGTCAAATGCAATGTTTATCTATTCACATTGTTTTGAATTAGTCATGCACTATCTTGTAGTTTCAAAATTTCAATGACATGATTGTGTATTTTTGGAATGACCTTGTAGGATATACGTGAAAGGTTGGATCTGGCTGGTTTGAACATAAAAACAGGTAGAATATTTGGTCCAGATATGGCTGGTTTAAATGTTAAAGAGTTAGTGTGTTTCCTCCTCTTGTTCAAATTCTCATTTAGTTACAGCTCATTCATGTTTCTGTCTGTCTCTTTCTTTCTCTGTGTTCTGCAGGTATTCGTGAATTCTGCTGTAAGCTGTGCAATTACAAAGGTGTAACTCAGTCAGATCTGAATCGCCACATGAAATCACAAATCCATATGCTCAAGTCCAGGAATGAATGCCCTCACTGCGGAGAAGGGTTTGTGACTCCTAAGAACCTCGATAAACACATGGAAGGGGGAAATTGCCTCGCTAAAAGAGCTAAAGTAGAGCAACAGTAAAAACAACAAAGACACAAACACACACTAAAAAAAAATCAAAGCAGGATATTTTCTTTTGTTGATAATGTTCTCCCACAGTTATGTAAAACACACTTTCCAAGGAAAACTAACTGAAACAAACAAACATAGTAAAATTTCTAAAAAAAAGAAAGCAGGAGTTTCTCCCACATAGCTTAAGTTCAACAGCCCTATTGTAATAATAACAATAATTTATTTTAACTTTTTAAGTTAAAAACAAACTCTCATTTATGATGTTAATATTTATTTTGTTCCTATTTCAAATTTCACATAGTTTTTTTTCTCTCTTTTTCTGTTATTTGTCATTTTTTTTTTTTTTTTTAAATTCTCAAATTATTACTTTTTATAAGACTCTTTGCATCTGGTAGATACACCCATTGCAGCAGAGTACAAAAGTCTTACTCCTTGTCCCACATGAAGACTGGATACCAAATATGAGCCAAAAAGAAAATATATATATTGTTGCATATTATATTACAGATTTTTAATATAATATTTTCCATTAATATTATTATTATTATTATTATTTTTTTAATTTTTTTTTTTATGGATTTGTTTTTTTTCTTTAAGAAGGACATTACTGTAGGTTTTTACATTGTAGCTTTTTACACTGTTTTAGTCTCTGAATGTGTGTATGTGTGTGTGTATTTGTATGTGTGTGTGTGTGTGTATGTATATATATATATATATATATATATATATACACACACACACATACACATGCGTATGTTGTTGCCAGGGGGATAACATATTGAGTGCGAAACTCTGAGTAGTAACAGTGAGTCACCAGCATTATACAAATATACTTACATACATATGTGTATATGTCTCTATTTGTATATGCATGTATATGTACATACACATGTACATGTATATATAGAAATACCTATGTACACACCACTACACCCACATATAATATGCACACTAACACACACATATTTATATACATACATGCATATAAAACGTTTGTGTTTAATCCATTAATTCCTTGGTTATTTAACCTCCACTCTCCTCCAATTATTTATTCAGTGCTGTACTGCATGATTTTAGCAAATATATATTTTTTTTCTCCACTTCCATGTAAATAGTGTACAAAAAAACGATATGATAATTATTTTTTTTTTCCAAATATTTTCTAAAGGCCAAACTGAGATTCCTCTCTACGTGTAACAAATGGTCAATTGGTCAGTCAGAGAGTCAATATCAGTCCAGATGTCAGCTCAGCTCTGTGATACACTAACTAGTTTCATATATACATATATATGTATATGTGTGTGTGTGTGTATATATATATATATATATATATAT
>NC_068983.1:16228060-16238060 GCF_001194135.2 Octopus bimaculoides | reverse complement strand
GCTCTTTTTTGTTAACCCCCACACCTTCTTCTCATTTTAAAAATTTCTTTTTATCTTTCTTCAATGAATAATTAATGATGCTCATTAGTGGCAATTTTTCTATAGACTTAATTTTCCAATTTCTGTACATCTGTACTTTAACTGTTATACATACGTGTATGCAATTACAATAGAGTTACTCAGGCATACATACATTCATACATGGTAGATGAAGTGAACAAGTACATGCAACATGCATGGTTGAATAGTTAAGAAGTTTGCTTGGCAATAACAAGGTCTCAGGTTTCATCCCACTGCATGGCATCTTAGGCATGTGTCTTTTACCAGAGACCCAGTTCATCCCAAGATTAGTAAATAAAACTGGGGGAGCCCATTGGATGTATTGTACCTGTAATTTAAAAGTCTGGCTTTGTTACACTGATTCTAAGAAATACATTACGGGCACAATTGTCTGTGGAATGTGCCACTAACTCAATGAACAAGTAGTTTCAGTTGGTCAAATTACAAGATATTAAACATTCTTGGTTGAAACCAACAGAGATCCATTTTCTTTCGTGTGTTGTGTGTGTGTGTGTGTGTGTATACACACATTATGTATGTACTTAATAAAGGAGGTTCTCTGTCAATAACTTATCTCCCTTATTAGAGGAACCTTCTCCATTGTTTAGATCAGTCATAAGCAAACTGTAGCCCATGGGACTTTCTGAATGGCATGCCTAATGAAAACTTACATTGAATTTTTTTACTAGTGCAGCCCACCTGACAGTGACCCATGTCTTATTTGGCCCACTTCTTGATAAAGGTTACCTATGTTTGATTTAGATAGAGCTGACCTCTTTCAACATTGCCACTATAGAGCTCCTAAATAATGTTGGCATTATCATTCTCTTCTGTTGTTAGACAAATAGAACAAATCTAAAGAAGATACACAGATGTAAAGTAAATCTGAAAATCTTAGCCTCTCATTTCATGTGATGAATTCTTTCCAATGTGATATAGTTTGGAAAAGCTTATGGAGAAAGTATTTGGCATGATCCTGATTTTCCTTGAGTAATATCACATAGTTTTGTTTTGACAATATCAAATTTTCTAGAGCATATTTAATTTTTGTTATTAATTTTATTTATTTATTAATTTATTTATTTTCCCGAAAACTTTTGGAAATTCTAAGATTTGTTGCGTTGTTAATCTTGCTATCTCTGCAACAATTTGAAGAACTGGAGAGACAAGATGAAAAGAAAAATGAAGTGTAATTTGATTATTATTTTTCTAAGTAATTTTTTTCTGGCCCTTTATATTCGGAGTTCAAATCTTACTTAGGTCCACTTTGCCTTTCAATCTTCTGGGGATCAAATCAATAAAAAAAAAAGACATTCAAATTCTGGTATTAATTTAACCAACCAACCTCATCCTCTCCAGTATCTAGCCTCCTGTTTGTTAAAAATAATTATTGTTGTTGTTGTTGTTATTAAGGTAGTGAACTAGTTGAATTGTTAGCACACTGGACTAAATACTTCGTGGAATTTTGTCTGTTTTTATGTTCTGAGTTCAAATTCTGCTGAGGTCAACTTTATCTGTCATCCTTTTGGGGGTCGATAAAATAAGTACCAGTTGAATCCTGTGGTTGATGTAACCGACTTCCTCTCCCCCCAAATTCCAGGCCTTGTGCCTATAATAGAAAGGATTATTATTATTATTATTATTATTATTATTCTAAATTTATTGGGGGTCAATAAAGTAAAGTTGTAGTTTAGTTCCATTGTTGATAGTTTTGATATGCCCCCTACCCCAATTTTGCTGACCTTGTCCCTAAATTAGAAATTATTATTATTGTTGACTTTCATCCTTTCAGAGTCGATTAAATAAATATCAGTTAAGCATTGGGGTCAATGTAATCAACCTAATCCTTACCCCCAAATTTCAGGTCTTGTGCCTATAGTAGAAAGAATTATTATTTATTATGTCAGAATTGCTGGATAGAATGCCCCATGCAGTATTTAGCTATGGCCTTTAACAGCCTGAGTTTAAAATCTCACTGAGGTTAGCTTTACCTTTCATCTTTCTAGGATTGATAAAATAAAACACCAGCAATGTACTGGGGTTAGTATAATTGAGAGTAGTCTCACAGAGTATCTGTGACCTTCTGCTTCTCTTAGAAACTATATATTTTCATAGAAAAGTTGTATATCTCAACAAGGTTCAGCATTACATTTCATCCTTTCTGGTGATAGGCTGATAAAATAAGGCACAGCTAGTCAGATACAAGGGTCAGTATAATCTCTTTGTCATCTGTTAATAATTTCACTCAGATCAAACCCCACTGATTGTCTGCTACTTTATTTTGCTAACAACTGAAGGATGACAGCCGAGTTGACATTGGTAGACTTTTAACTCAGAACATAATCAATAGCTCCCTCTCTCTCAAAATATGCAGTCTTGTTCCAATATTAACAATCATTGTCATCATTATTGAGAGCAGTGGAGGGCAGTAGATTGGCAGAATCATTAAAATATCAGAAGAAATGCTTTGTGGTATTTCTTTCAGCTCCTTACATTATGAGTTCAAATCCTGCTGAGGCCAACTTTACCTTTCATTCTTCTAAGGTTGATAAAATAAAGTGTCTGTCAGATATTGGGGTTGATGGCATTGACTAAACAACTCACTCCCCTTTGAAACTGTGCTGGCCTTGTGCCTAAATCAGACACTGTTATTATTATCTCTAATAATATTTGTAGAAGACCATTTATTCTGTTACACCACTTTAAATTTATTTTCAATACTATCTTTATTAAAACAAATCACAAAACTGGAACATTTTGTCATTATCTGAGTGCTTCTGTTTCTTTTTATTTTTTTTTATGCTTGCTTTCACTTTACATGTAAGTCTTTCTTTCTTTCTTTCTCTCTCTCTCTCTTCCTTCTCCTCTTATTTATAATCTTTTATCTATCATCTTATCTTCCTCTCTTTACTCTTGCTTTCATGTATCTTTCATTTCTATTCTTTCTCTTCTGTCTTTTACATCCTTTTCTTCTTTTCTTTACTCTCTCCACTCCGTAACCATTTAGCATTCAGATAACTCTGTCAAAAGAAATGCTTATTTATTCACATTGCTTTGAATTAATCATGCAATATCTCATGGCTTTGAGATTTCAATGATGTGATTGTTTAATTTTAGAAAGATATTGTAGAGTAGGTGTGAGAAGTCAAATATGATATATTTGAACATAAAACAGCTTAAATATTCAAGCTAGATCTGGCTGATTTAGATGTTAAAGAGTTAAATCTCCATCCTTCTTATATTATAATTGATAACTTCAGTAAAGGTTGGTTTTAAGTAATAATCTTAATATTTTGATATGTTTTCATGGATTTCTTGCTGTTACCCCCACCCCCACCATCTATGTTCCACTCCTCTGCAGTCACAGTTATACCATTATAGTCTGTTGTTCCAAACTGCTCACATTGTCTTTAACATTTCTGTTTTGTTAAGTTCTTGTTAAAACTGAAGATTGTTTTCATTCATTTATTCATTCATTCATCTGCTGCCACCCAATGGTGCAGTTGAAAACCTTGGCTGTGAGGTGATGGATTCAGGGCTATCTTAAAGCATGGAGGCACTGGGCTGTTGTCCTGTGACCTCATGGGTCTCGGGACCTCATCCCAATTCTGATCTATGTGTGCTATGGCTTACTGTCAATAAATAAATAAATGCTATAGGGTCCAGTTCATTGATTTGCCAGGAGACTTATAATGCTGCCAAGATGGCCTTGGATGGGGTTTTTGTTGTTTAGTGCCAAGAAGTAAAAGCAAAACTTGAGTGTGATATAATAGCTGTTATTGTTTTGTCCAGAGTAGACCCTGATTCAGCAAATCAAAGGTATTCCAGACCTGACCTTTTCTGGGGTTTTTTTTTTTTTTTGTGACATAGTGTGTGTAGGACGACATTATCCGATGTTTCCTTCCATTTTCAAGATTGTAGGATATGATTTGAGAAAAAGATTGGCTGCTAATTCTGGCAGGTTGCTCGTTGGGATGGGAGTGTTCCATCATTGGCTTGTGATATAATAATTGTTTTATTGTATGGTGTTTATAGAGGAACAGTAAAACCTTGATGTGATATAATAATATATAATTTTTATTTCTCTCTGGCTTATTGCCAATAGACAACGTAAAGCTGTGAACTGTGTATTGTAAAATGGTGTTTGGGTTAAGATAAAACAGGTTTGGACAAAGTATGGGTATTTCCAAATGCTTAATTTTGTTTTTCGTTCCTTTTTACATTATGGTAACCTGTATCCTGATAATTCAAAGTTAATTTATTAATATAATTTAGTAGTAACATGATTGATATTCATAAAATTATGAAATAATAATTCTTTATTACACCATGAAGCTTGAATTAAATTATCTGTTTGAATATGATGATAATAATAATAATAATAATAAATAATAATAGTAATAATAAATGGACCTCACATTGATTTCGATGTTGAATATTCTGGTTATAGTTTTCAATGAACAGATCTATTGAATTACGGTGTAAGTGGCTGAGTATTCCACAGACACATTCTATAAATGTGATGCTCAGGCAAAATCAAAGTGATACTATGAGATAGGGCTGGCCCTTTGAAGTACAGTTAGAATACATTGAATAGGTTTCTACACAGTTCTCATGTAACCAGGTACATTCACAACATGAGCTGACCAGCATGTGCAAGGTGCACACAGTAAGATTGAATCCAAGATAGATATACACGTGTGGATAATAGAATTTATTATGCATTGGCCAAAATACCTTGTGGTATTTAATTATATTTCTGAGATCAAATCCTGCTCTGATCAACATACTTTTCATTGCAAATACAATGCACTAGTATGGCCAGTTAAATTAACAAAACCAGAAAAATTAAAAACAAAGAACTCAGTGTGTCATTATCTTCCCCTACATGTTTTGAGCCAACCAGTTTATTTATTATAATCTAAATAGAAACATTATGACAGGTCATAGAATACAATAATAAAAAAGCATGAAGTCCTTCCGTAAGAACTAAGCAAAATTAGAAATTTCTTACTGTAACAGGGAAAGCAGCTTAAAATGAACCTTTTTTTTTTTAAAATTTTAAGAGCAAGTTTTAAAACTTAAATATTTTTTCTCTCAGTTATTTCACTACAAGAATTATCTTTGCAATTGTTTATTATTTCCTTCAGTTTCTGTAAAAGTTAGTGAATGCGTCTAATTATTATTAAAAGCAACGGGTCAGAGGTTGGTAAATTATCAAAGGTCAACAGTTTGTACACCATTGCCATTACCTGCAGCAGTGCTGTAGCTATGACCAAAACACTGAATTCTCAAAGTGCCCAGTGCACTCTTCAATAGATAGTTGCTATGATGTGATGCAGGACACCACTATATGCAATACTTCATTACCAACCTCAGGGTCATTGTGTAACTGACAATTGCTTCGTTAGCTTGCAATTATGAGATCACATACCTCCTGTTTCTTTTATATATTGTTCTACAGGGAAAGTGTGGGTGGTATCTCATTTAAATTGATTTGCTTTACATATATTCTATGAAGGCAGAGTTTTCAAGCTGTATTTTTTGTCTAGATAAAATTATATACTTCCAATTTTTTACGGTACTGTTTAGTGAGAGAAAAGGGATCTAATTTAAGCTGTTTTGCTTTTAAGTACATTCTGTGAAGTGTTACCTCTTGTCTTTAACCCTTTAGCATTCAGATTTCTCAGTCAAATGTAATGCGTTTTTATTCACACTGATATGAATTAGTCATGCATTACCTTGTAGCTTTGATATTTCAATGACATGATTTTTAGTTTTCAAAATAATATTGTAGAATAAGTGTGAGAGGCCAGATCTGGCTAATTTGAAGATAAAACATGTAGATTATTTTGTAGTATGTAGTAAAATAAAATGGTTTTCTTTAGCTACCCTTTTGCATTCTATACTTAGTCTCTTTTACTCAATCAATGCTGAAATCATTGCAACATTCAAGGCTGTAAGAGTGAAGTGGTGTGGACAAACCATAGAGATATGGATCAAATAGCTTCCAGTATTTAGTGATGTTTCTTTATAGTCTGAGTTCAAATCCCATTGAGGTCGACTTTGTTTTTTCCAGTGTCAATAAAATAAATACCAGTAATATATTTGGATCAACTTCTATTGTATCCTCCCTCCACTATTCTTGGCTGTGTACCAATATTAAAAATCAATTTTCCAAGCTGTAAGTGGGATATTTAATTTCATAAAGTAATAACGAACCTCTTTTCTTAATATATTGGTTGATGACTTCATTGTTTGTTTTAATTATCAAAAAAAATAAAAAACTTTATTTTAATTGTTATCATTTAAAGAAAGATTGATTTTAAGAACAATAACTAGAAAAAAATTTCAAGTATCTCATATTTCCAATTATTATGGAAGAAAATATGAAAACAACTTGTTTAAAAACAAATTTAGAAATGAATTAAAGTTTTAATTTTTCTTTTCGGAAAATTCAAACTTAGTTGTTTAAAAAGAAGACACTGGAGCCTTTTAAGTTTTTCTTTTTTATCCGATTTCAAAGAATTTTCTTCTACCTCTTTCCCATCTACCCACTCACTCACTCTCTCTCTCACACACACACACACACACACACACACACACACACACACAGAGTTTATAATGTTTCCATTGGCAAGTTTGTTCATTTTTGCCCTTCATGTATTCATTAATTTTTGCATGCCATAATTTGTGTTGATATACACGCATCATTTCATATGCAGTTTCTGTGTTTCATTACATGCTGTTATGTGTTGGTCCCATTTCTTGTTGGGATTCCACTGTTAGAGAGCCTGTTCCATCATTGCCTAGAGTCAGGTCCATTATTGCCTTGTTGAGTCCTTCCTAGAGAAGACAATAAATAACTAGAAAAGTTAGCTTCATGTGATCAAAATTATTTCAGGCTTTTGGGAGATTGTGATAATGGGGATATGTTACCAAATGGGTTCCAAACTAGTTTATTGCTGTTTTTTAAAGTCAGACAATAGTGGTAACAGGAAGGAGATAACTATGTGTGTTGTGATGATCCAGATAGGTTTGAGATGAGAACATCTTTGGAGTTTCTAGAGATATTAGGACCTAGATGAGAGTCAGTCTGTTCATACTGAGAAAATATTGTGATGAAATGTAAAGCCGTAGCTTAACAAGCTTATTGGCTTTATTCTATGCTTGGAGAATGAGATACTTCTCTAATGGTTGATATTTGAGTTAGACCAAAGGGAAAGCTGTATTTCAATCCAACTTTTGTTACTATTTCATATTTTATTTAACATCCAAACTGTGTTTTGTTTATGGAAAAAAAAATATTGTTTATGACTCGCACAGAGTTTTGTTGTGACCTTTGAGAAGAATTTTGTTTACAGTTTAAAATGAAATGTTGTTTTCTAACCTTTGGGCAAATGTTTATTAAATTTCAAAGTTTAGAGATAAAACATAAATCTTACATTTTATTGAAAACAGCAACAATTGCTGTTATCATACTATTAATAATAATGATAATAATAATAATAATAATAATAATAATTGTAACAGCAAACATGATAAATTCAGTTTTCTGTCATTATTCTTCTAGTGAATATTTGGTTCATAATGTCCTGAGTTGATCTACACTTGCTAAAGTAACATGTTATTGTTCTATGTTTGAAACAAGAGTCATTTTGGTTATCATTGTATGTAAGTGTTCAGGCTGGGTTCAATTTTTATCATATATTTTGTATTAAGTTTTTAGAAATGGTTGGCTTAAGTCTTCCAAGTTATACCTTGCAAATTTTAACCTCTGTTAAGGGCATTCATCTTGCTTTTAAAATTCTTGTAAACCTTTGGATTTGTGGACCTATTCAAGCCATGTTGGATGGGGAAATTATATGTAATTCAGAAAGAAATATTATCAGAAATACTTGGCTCAACACTGAAGCCAGATAATTTATTAAGTCAGCTACAGTAAACTACTATAACATTGACAGTAAACCCTCAGTTTTTGCTATTACATACCTATTGAAGCTAACTTTAAATTCTTACTGTTATTTTCTTGCATTCACTTTTTATTATTTTCACCTTTTCTCATTAATCTTCATTGTTACTGTTTCATTATCTCTAGTTTTGCTTTAAACAAGATTTTACCTGATGATTACCGAATTTATTTTTAAGCATTTTCTTTTTAAATGACATTAATCTTATTCCTATATTATTTGACATTCTCTGAACGTTCTTTCTTGGTGCACAATTAAGTTAAAGAAATGTGGAGGTGGAGGGGTGGGGAAAATAATGTTTTACTATTGATGTATGAATAATTGAATTTTTTTTCCCCCTAGCTTCTAAACATCATTTTGTGGTTTTTCTTTTCATACAAAATTTATAATGATTCCTTCAAAAATAAATGGTATGTCAATATGTTATTAACTCAAAACTTCACTAAGATTAGGAAGTTGATAAAATTCTACATCAAACTTCTTTTATTCTCCTAGAGAAACAGAGATAATTCAAATACTAGTTATAAAACGAGGGCTGAGTCATTTGATGGTAACCACACCTTACCAAAAGAAATCTCATCATTAGTCATGTTTTATTTTTTATTTTTTGTTTAAAGTGTTTCGATTTCCTTCTCGAATATATGCTACACACATATCCATATATATGGCTGTATGAATGAAAATAAGCCAACAAACAAGCAATGCTTTGCTTTGTTTTCTCTTTGCTTTTGGAAACAAATGACAAACAACAACAACAACAACAAAATGCACAAAAATAGTCGACTGGTTGTTTTGTTCAACTCTCTAATGCTAGAGTTAGAAATGTTGTTGGAGCAAAGGTATTAAAACGGGTAAAACAAAATTTAAAAAAGCAAAACTACATAAAACAGACCATAAAATTCAAAACTAAACAGGTTGACTCTGGTCGTAGAGAGATGAATTCATTGCTGAGTAGTTTTCAGGTAATGATGTTTGTTGAGGGTGAGAGGGTGGACAAACTTGGACTACTACTACAAATGATAATGGTTAAAAGAAATGCACAAATAATAATTTTTAAAACATACATGCTTATAACAAGTACATTTAAATATGTGTGGACACAAACATACACATACACACACACACACACACACACATCTGATTAATCTGTAGCAAATTGTAGAAATCTGCTTTTGATTTTTCTGCTGGCTTTGAATCTAATATTTAATATTGTGCGTGTACGACTTGTATTCTTTTCAAGGCAGTGCTCCAGCATGGCCACAGTCTAATGACTGAAATGAGTAAAAGATAAATGTGTATGTTTGTGTGTGTATGTACATGCGTACATACATCTGTATATGTGTACATGCATATATTTACATATCACATTAAGTGTATGTGTGAGTGAAGCGAGAGAGAGAGAGTGAGAGACTGAAAGAGTGTTTATGTTAACAGAAACTGGTTTACATTTGTTCTTTCATTTCTCTGATTCCACCCACACTCATTTTTGCCCATATTTTGTCTTGTTTAACTCTAAATATGAGAAATATTGACTATTTACAAGTAAATATTTTAGCAGTATATACTTCCTGTTGTTGTTGTTGTTGGGTGCAGTTGTTCACTCTCAGGGATAATATATATACCAGTTAGTCCATGATAGCATGCTTACATCTCTCTTTGAATTTCCTTTGCATCAACACTCTGTCATATATTCACTTTCTGTGCTCTACTTGAAATGGTTGGCCAGGTGCTTATCGTTTTGATTTTTAAAAATGTTTAATTAAAATTTAATAGAAAGAACTGAAAAAAAGTAAAAAAAAAAAAAATGTCCTCTTCACTCTCAGTTTTCTTTTGTGGTAATTAATCAATTTAATTTGAAAGTATTAATTTTTTGGTGTAGGATGGGTTTGTTTTCACTTTCATTTAATGATTTTGTTACCATATATCTTGAAATACACTGCCTATATTTCAATTAATTTTGAAAATAAGGA
>NC_068983.1:16221552-16227494 GCF_001194135.2 Octopus bimaculoides | reverse complement strand
ATATATATATATATATATATATAAGAAAAGACATATATAATTTAATCACTTTTGGTATACAGCCAGTTTCACAGCATCATATAATAGTTGTTTGTCAGCATTACTATATTTTATTTACAAGCAAAAATGAGGTTGATAAGTTCAGGAGATGTAATTTTAATTTGAGTGCAACCTTTGAAGTTACCAACCTTTCTTTTTGCTTGTAAATAGAAGCTGACTGTGCTGGCAAACAACTATTATATAATGCTGTGAAACTGGCAGTACACCATGACTAGTTAAATTGTGTCTTTTTCTTTACATCATATATTCAGATTAATACTGACTGCTTTAATTTTTGTTCATGTCATCAACACACATACACATATGTATAGAAACACGTACACACACACACACACACATGTATGTGTTGGGGAACTATTACAAAGAAAATAAGTACTAGTCAAGTACTGGAGAAACAATTGATCATACTCTTCCTCTTATCCAAAATTGTGTGGCCTTGTGCTGCAAATGTTGAAAATATGCATGGTCTTTCTCTCTTATACACAACACCTACATGATCATATTTACATTTATTCAGGCTTACATCATGTGTATTCATTTACTCAACATGGTATATTGATGTGTGGCATAGCAATTATATTGTACTGAAGCTTTTCAGACCAATGTAGCTGTGATATTACACTGTTATGGCTTGATTTACTCCATATTCCTCATCAGTACTTGGACGTACTGAGTTTCAGATGATTAAGTGAGATTTTTCTCATTCAAATCACAAATTGTAACAATTTATTTCTTTTCCACAACTTAAGGGGCCTACAGTTGCACTTACATGGACTTCTCATATTTCACTTGAATATTTTTCTTACACCATCATAAAGTTGTTTCATTGGGTACATTGGCTTTCCTTTGAGGCCAAGATGAACTGAATTTTTTTTTTCTTTCAGATGGCAGATACCGTCCTGCTTCTGTCTCACTCTATTTCTCACTTCATTCCTCCTCCTCCTCCTCTCTCTCTCTCTCTCTCTCCCTCTCTCTCTCTTTCTCTCTCTCTCTCTCTCTCTCTCTCTCTCTCTCTCTCTCTCTCTCTCAATGTTGTTTAGTCTTAAGGACAGTCTTGATAAAGCAGGCCTTGGATCAAAGGCATTCCAGCAGTAACCATCGTATCTTTTATTTGTCCTTCTTTGGTTGAGTGTGATCTAAGAGAGATTCAGCTGCTATTTCTAGCAAGTCTAGTAAGCAACTACATATAGGCCCCTTATTGGCTCATGTTTTTAAGACATTTCAGTAGGTACCATAGTGGTGTCTCTAACTTTTCTCCAGGCAGGTGTTCTGGTAGTGACAACCAATGGCTAATAAAGGAACTTTATTGCACTTTAAAAGATGTGAAGGTATGTGTGTGTGTGTGTGTGTGTTTGCCGGTGTGTATATGTATGTATACATGTGTGTGTGTGTGTGTGAGAGACCAAGCATTATCTTTGCTTAATAATGCAAGTTGAAAGAATCTTAGTCACAAAACACCTAGTAATGCTGTATATATTGCTGTATGTACCTGACATTTGAAGCATATTATCTCCCATTTTTTTCTTTTACATTTTTGTGTGTATATCTCATGCCATCCCTTCTCCTCTCTCTTTCTCTCCTGTTCATCTGTAACTACATCTTCACTTAATCTAGATCTACTGTGGCATCACACACACATCATTAAATCTCCTTCTCTCTCACTCTCTCTGCAACAATTAGTTCTCATAGTCAGTTCCTCCCCAATTCTTTCATTATATTGCCAAGTAAATATTAACTATTTTTCTGGCATTGGCAAACCTATATCACATCCACTTTCAATTATCGGCTGGAAAAATCACTTGTTTAAACAAAATATCATTGTTAATGTCTCCAAGATATGAAACATTAGTAATTTATCATTTAAAGTCTGTGTTATATTTATCATATTTCGTACCCATTTAAAACAGCTAAAGGCAGTGAGCTGGCAGAATTGTTAGCACACTGGACAAAATGCTTTGCAGCATTTCTTCTGGCTCTAAATTCTGATTTCATATTCTGCCGAGGTTGACTTTGCCTTTCATCCTTTCGAGGTCAATAAAATAAGTACCAGTTGAACACTGGGGTCAATGTAATTGACTAGCCTTCTCTCCCCAAATTTCAGGTTTTGTGCCTATAGAAGAAAGGATTCTTATTATTTAAGAACAAGGGAATACCCAAAAGTGTAGAGTACTAGGCTAAATGATCTATTGTATTTAGTTCCATCCCTCTTGCTATTCAACACCTGCTAAAATTATCTATGTATTTTTTCTTTTTGGATTTGATGAAAATGCATTATGCAAGTACCAGTAGTTCACTGAAGATGATTTTGAATAGATATCTGCCCCACCCTCTTTCATTTTCTTCCTAAAAATCTATGCTAAGGACAGAAATATATATATTAAAGTATTATTGCAGTGGGTGTATTTTTGGCAATAAATTCTCTGCAATCAGAGTCTGCAATAAAACTGTCTTATTCTTTGTTAAGTTAAATGATATTATCATTTCAGAAACACATGAATATCACAACTTCCCATTCCTTGTTAATGAAGCCATATAATTCTTTTTGGCTTAATTAAAAACAAAACAGAAAATCATTGTCTTTATTATTCTCGTAATTATTGCCAAAAGAATTTCTAACATCTATTTTACATACATGACTGAAAACAACCACAACACACACACACACACACACACACACACACACACACACACACTAATTAATTGTATGAAATAGTGCTCATACCCAATACAAATGTACTGTGCAGTAGTTTGTTAAAGCTAGTTCAATTTGTTACTCAGGAACTTCTGTGGCATGTAACTGCATCTTCAGACAACTCCAAAACTGGCCTGGTTGAACTTGCCTGAAGAGCTGACTGTGTGCTGTGGAAACTCTTGAGGAACAGGCCATTGGACCACCCTTAATAAACTGCATACATGCACACACATCAAAATCTCCCATTTTATATACTGAAATCTGAGGTTGAATCTGAGAATGTTTTATTGTTCTGGAAATATGTAAACAATTGAAGAAACCAAATCATACTGAGCACATACTATATGTGATATATAGTTTGATATTTAAGGTGATGAAATAATTGTATTTTGGGAAGGTTGTGAGAGGTAAGCTTTCTAAATTATAAATTTGTGTAAAGACACAGTACAGTTTTGCTGCCTCCTATTGTGTCTTATCCTGTTATCTCAACTTCAGATATTGACACAAATTAGTGTGTATGTCTATATGTGTATGTAGATGTTCACGTGTGTGTGTGTGTATATATGCATATATATGTTATACACAATATATAAATATTTGTGTGTGTGTGTGTGTGTATATATATATATATATATATATATATATATATATATGCATATGTTTAGGTATCTTTTATAATTAACTGAACAATAATGATTGGGAAGGTGTTGATATATTATTTTATTTAGCAAGTCTGTAGATCCACTCCCATCCTATTATTGGTAAGCAGAATTCAGTCCAGAATCAATGTTTGCTTTTTTTTGTGCAATTTCGTCCATATAACATTTTGAAATGAAAAATATTCTTGCTCTCTCTTTTAAATTTTCGTTTTTACAGAATTAAGAAACAATCCTGAATTGGTATATTTTTTTTTTTTTTTTAAATATTTTATCTCCATATTACCTATTTGTTAATTATTTCAAGTATTATCTTTAAAAAGAGTAGTCTTGCTTGAAAGAAAGTGTCCATGGAAACATACGTCCTATTTTATTCTATTTTATTCTATTTTCTTTTCAAAAGAAAGAATGAAAGAAAAATAATAATAATAATAATATCTACCTTCAACTCTAACATTCAAACACAAAACCTACTGTTTTTGTAAACATGTTAGCATTTATTCTTCAATGTGTTGCTCTCTACCTATGTGAAATGTCTATAAGTGTGTATAGCTACTACTATTATTCTCGTATATCTTTACTATAAAACATGTCTGTCTGTCATATTATTTAAGAAACAGTATCAAAGCCTTTTTTAGCCATCATACTGTAGTGCATTCTTAAAAAATTGACTACACTGTTTTAACAGATGATGTTTATTACATATGAATTGACTTTCGCTATGAAATCAAGATGAAGTTGTAAGCTTGTTCTATTTCACCTATTATCTTTAAGTTTCTTGTATTTTTTTTCTACAAATATTCTGTATGTGAGCCTATCCAATGACTTTCATTGATTTTTAAAAATTTTTGTTTTGGTGATTTCTTTCAAATTGTCCCTATCTTTTTGTGTGTGTTAACATTGTCAAATTTTATCACCTTTAACAGGTTTTTGTTATTTTGTACACTTACATTATTAAATTCCTGGTTTAAATAATCATTTGGATCATTATTCCAAGACAGTAGCAGGCTGTTATCTATTTGCCTAGTGTTTGTGTAGGTTTGCCTGATTTAAAACATGTGTTTTCTTGTGGCAATAATTTGTGTATGACTTTTCTGTTGTTTGTATATGGGTTGATTGTTAGAGGTAGACCAAGGAGGAGTTGAAATGATGTAATTATTAACTAGGTTAGCTCAGGACATTTGGGCCCCATAGATGAGGCAATACAAAACCTAGACATATAGAGAGAGATGATGTATTGCACACCCGTCCAATCTGCCAGCAAGAAGCTTAAAACAGTTATGATTATGATGCTGCTGATTTGTGTCATTTTTTTTTTTTTTAATTAGTGAATCTTATATATGCATCATCTACAGCCATTAAGAGTAACTGGTCACTGCCAGATTCATGTAATGGTTTAATCTTCTTTCATTTTGAATGCCATTGTTTTCATTATTTTGTTTTTTCTGATTTACAATCTGATCAAATCTGGAGTTAATATACATCTATACAATATTTGAGAAGAATTATAGAGAAACGTGACACCCATATATATGACCCATATATATGTAATCTGGCAGTTACACTCGTGAATTTCTTTTTGTAGTGGCCTTTCGCATATTGAAGATAAATTATCAGTAACAAATTGAATAACTAATTAGTATGATCTTATTTATGAAATATCGTGTCTGTTTAGATTACAGTAGAAAACATACTCTGAGATAAAATATGAGGATATCTCTACAATAATATACTCCTAATACTATAGTACACTCTATAAAATGGTTGGTATTAGGAAGGACATCCAGCTGTAGAAGCCATGCCAAAATTGAGACATTGGAGCATGATGAAATCTTCCAACTCATCAGATCCTGTCGAACCGTCCAACCCATGCCAGCATGGAAAGCAGACGTAAAATGATGATGATGACTATACTATACCAACATTTCTTTTAGAGTATATGGTATTACAGTTCAAGGGGTATGAAGCTGGTTGAATTTCATGTTCTCCAGCAGATTAGCTGATTTGGTTTCAGTGGGACATGATTTCCTTTTATATGGGTAGCTTTTCATCTGACCATCTCTGGTGACAACCTGGTATTTATTTTGATGTTTTTCTCTTCCATCTTGCTCTCAAGCAATTCTGGTCCCCTGAACTCCTTAGATATTAATCTTCATTTTCAGAAGTTGTTCATTATATTTACATTTAAGAAATGGTTAGAACAAAAAAAAAAAAAATTGCTGGCTAAAATTGTGTGTTGCAGAACAAGTTTTTTTTTTTTCCCCCCCTTTTTTTCTCTTAGAAATACTAAAGCCTCCAGTTGCACCTAAATGCTTCATCATTTTATATCAAACTATATTCATATGTACTGGACCAGTTCATTATTCCCAATGACATGATTGGCTGCTTCTGTCACATATGTTGTGATGATGTCTATTGAGCAAAACTAAATGAAGAGGCTACTCAACAAATAGAATCAGCTTAAGTACTGTTCAATCCCCATCTATCAAAATTGAAAATAGCTAGAGGAAATTTTTTAGTTTATATAGGGATAT
>NC_068983.1:16219399-16221159 GCF_001194135.2 Octopus bimaculoides | reverse complement strand
TAATCAATCTTCTAAGTGCACATTTTCTTTTTCTTTTTTTTTTTTTTCTACATTCAATTTATTGGAAAGTCCTCTTGCCTGGTATCTGAAATGTTGGAGTGCCACTTTGAATAGATCCACTACTGCAGGGTCGAAATTAAATATTTCTATAATTCTGTCAAAACATATTCAGATTTCATCTCTTTACATTGTCTTATCATCCACAAATAAAGATGCTTTTTGTCCACTCCTTTAGCCTGTGTATTGAGAAATTTATAAGAGGACACAGAGGCTGTAATATCTGGTAGATGGAATATTTATTGATGGAGGTGAATATTTATTTTGTCTTAGATGTAATGCTATCAAATTAATCTCTCTTCCTCTAGTGTGATGTGTGTGTGTATATATATATATATATGTATATATATATACACATACACACACATACATTATATGCATATATTCATTATATATATAATGTGTGTATGCATAAATACATTTTATATATGCATGTCTGTATATGTGCAGATATATATACATGCGCATATATATATGTTTACAACTATATATACATATTTTATATAAGATATATGCATACATAAATAAGCACACACAACACACACTCATACATACTTACGCATACATATTTGTTATTTTATAGTATTATTTCACAAATAAGAAATTTTTTAACAACTGTTGCTATTGTTACTAATATTAAGGTTCTGTTTCTCCAAATTTTTTTTTAATACATTTGTTTTTTCATGTGATATTGATGCAAGATAAAAAATCTTTGGGGTGGAATTCAAATAAATAAGAAAAACGAAAGTGAAAACCAGAAATAAAAACAAAAGCAAAAATCTATAAAAACTACGTAATATGGAATTGTTTCCATTACATATGTCCTATGCTCCGTGATTAATATCCAAGTATGTGACATTCTGATTGTATGATATCAGAATTTGTGAAATCTGTGTTACATATACTTGATATCTAAGTGTATGATATCAAAGTTTGTGAAATCTGTGTTACATATGTGATATCCATGTGTACAACACCTCACTGTATGATATCAAAGTTTGTGAAATGTGTGTGTTGTATCATATTTGATATCCAAATGTATATCTTACTGTATGGTATCAAAGTTTGTGAAAGCTGTAGTGTTATATTTGATATCTCTGTGTGATATATTACTGTATGATATCAAAGCTTGTAATGCCTGTGTGTTCTATGATGTTTGATACTCAATTGTATGACATCTGACTGTATGATATCAAAATTTATTAAATTTGTGCATTGTATGATATTCAAAGTCTATGATAACATCTTTGTGCATGACATCTGTAACTGTGACGTCCAGGTATATAATCCAGCCAGTTGTGATATCATTTCTTGGTATCCAAAAATTGAATTTTGATATTACCTGTTGTTTTTCATCTGCATCATTGTTATTATCATCATTGTCATCATCATAATTATTATTATCATTATTATTAATAATGTTCTTCTTCTTATTAATTTTAATTTCATCATCATTTTCATCATCATTATCATCATCAATGGCATTTTCGACATTATCTTTTTTCCCATGTCCATTTTTCATGCTTATATGAAACTAGATGGAATTAGATATACTGAAATAAAGAGGTATGCCATTGCTGAAGCCAATTATGTTTTTTCCTAAAACAATTACCTAGTGTCTGTTTGATGACACCACTCTAAAGAGATTGTGATCCCAGATAAATTATTCCTCCCATTCTTGAGTGTTGTTCTGTCCATTTCAA
>NC_068983.1:16214822-16218601 GCF_001194135.2 Octopus bimaculoides | reverse complement strand
TCAGTAAAAATAATATCCTTTCAGTCTCTGTGTTTTTTTTGTTATTGTTTTTTTTGTTGTTTTTTTGTTTTTTTTAATAAACAAATTATTCTAAAGGTTATGGTTTGTTTTTGGAAGATTATGAATTTATGTTATTTTATTTTACCAAAGCCTGTGAGACGCAATGTGCTAACAGCGATGAGAACTACTTCGCTGGAAGAGATGAATAAAAATGCAAAAACTTTGCTTGTAAAAATAATAATAAAAAAAAAGAAAAAGAGCCATTTTTATTGTTGGAACTAAACTTTTCTCTTTTTTTTTTTTTTTTAAGAATTCTTTCTTTATGAGGTCAGTTTGTTTAAAGATGGTTTAATTCCATTTAATTTGAAGAAAAATAAATTGAATACTACAGAATTAAACAGTATCCTTGATGTGATGAAGCTTTCATTTACACAATGTGAAACTATTTTTGTGAAAATGCCATGTGAAACATTAAGAATCTAATTGACGTATTTCAATTTGATTGAGAGTTTTAATCAAACTTAATCTGATATATTTTGTTGTTGACATCATATCATTCTAGATCTTTCTAAGATTTGTTGATATAATACATTGTATTTTACTGTTTATAGTGACACTTTTATGAAGTCACCTTATGTCACTGGCTATATATATATATACATATATACATACTTATCTTGTTCAAAATGCTTTGTCTCATCATTTATACTGATCTGTCCAATTCATGAAGCCATGTATGTATGTGCGTGTGTGTATATATAATTATACCTGTTGTGTTTTACTAAAAAAAAAGGTATGTTTCTCTGTGCTGTCTTATCAAAAGCCATGTTTCTACATATATTCAAAGCTGTCCTGTTTATGAGGCTGTATCTATCAGTTAAACAGAGACCCAAGCTGTTCTTTGAACCAATTTTATCCTTCTTGTTATACTTTCATGTTCTTCCATGTGATATTAATTTAATTTTTTTTTTTTTTTTTAAATCTAACATTAAGCTCGATTTTATCAAAACTTTTTTTTTCGTGGGGGGAAAGAGATTTGCAAACTGCAATCCTTTTTTTTTTTTTTTTTTTTTTTCTACATCAAACTGTACTGGGTTTACTGAGCACCAAATTGTTTGATATATACATATATATCTGCTTTTCACTGTACAAAATTGATATTTCTTCTCTATGAGGGTAAAAACAGATATGGTGATACTCTTGTGGTTTTCGTTTGGGTCTATCAGCAACAGCCAAAAACAAAACAAAAAAAAGAAAGAAAAAAAGAAAAATTCAATTTCTACTAAAAACAAAAACAAAGAAAAATATTAAATTAATTTTTTTTTACTTATTTATTAGACAAGCAGATGCTTATTTACATTCATACTTCCTCCTCACATTTGCATTCATGATAATATGTACACAAGTACATGTTGATATATTCTGTAGTACACACCATTTTGTGTGTTATGTATGAATGTGTGTGAGTGTATGTCTAGATAATAGAAAATTCATAGCAACAGTCATGCCCCCTGATTACTACATCCCACCTCTCCTGACATCCTTATGTAATTGCATTTAACAACATAATTATAACAATTAGTAAATTTTAGATTTTCACATAGTCTTAGAATCTTTTTTTTTTTTGAAGTTACACACATATTCACACACACACACACACACACACACACACACACACACACACACACACACTCATTCTCACTCACATGTTGAAAAAGTGAAAGTCCCAGTAAAGATATGTTGTTTTCTATAAATTGATCAACAATGCCAATTAATAAAAACAACCACTAACTGATTAAATGATTGAATACAAGTGTAGGGTCTAATATATATTATATGGGAACCCCAAAGTTCCAATAAAGGTGTAGCTTATTCAGAGTGACTGTTAGAATAAGCCACACTTTCACTGCAACTTCTAAGTCATTGTCAATAAAATTATACACACACACACACACATATCACATAAAATTCCAGTTTGCATTCTTAGAAAATTCTTCTTTAAGTTGTAATGTAATAACCAAAGCAGCTAAAGACCCATTTAGAAAGATTTCTTATTAAAGTTCATCATGCCCACCTCTCCCTATAACTTCATACCTGGGTCCCACTTTCTTTTTTTTTTTTTTTTCTTTTTTCCATCTCCCCTTTTTTCTCTACTCTGATTCATTATTCTCTTCACCACCATCTTTCATCTACAGCGATGACATGCAAATTCAGGTTGAGTAGTCAATTTGGGAAGATGCTAATTTTGTTTCTGAAAAGTGTTGTTAGAATTTGTGTGTATGTGTGCATGCATGTGTGTATATTGTGGGAAAACAAAATGAAGATTATATATCCATTAGATTTCAAAATGAAAGTAGGGAAGACAGCTGCAGTTCATTGATGTCTGCACCAAACTGCTGAAGATGTGAAGTCTGGGAGATGGTGGTGAAGGAGCCGTTCTTTGACAAAACGGTATGCTGTATGAGAGCTTTTAATGTCTCAATAAAATCTTTGGTTACTTAATGGAAGAATGAAGTTAGTGTCTGCCATTTGGTTACTCACTCATTTATGACAGCCTCATTTGTGTGTATGTGTAGGTATGTATGTGTGTATGCACATGTGCTGAGTGGAAAAATTAATGATCACAGTAAGAAATGAAAACCCAAACAACCCATCCATATATAAAAAAAAAAGGTTATAAAGAAGACAAATCAACTGATGTCCATTTTTATATGTTTCTGATAAAACTGAGCTTGTCAGTCTTTAACATAGTGGTTCTTGTTTTCTGGACCAAACCTCTAGCCATTTTTTCTGGTCCCTATGTTGGTGATGTGATAGTAGCATCTCTGTGAATATTTATGTCTATATGTGTGTTTGTGTGCCAGTGTATGTGTATGCATTTCTACACAAACGTACATTTAATGTAATTGATATCTTTTGTGGCTCAGCAGTTCTCACCAAAATATCCTTCTCATGGTGGGTGCAGTGAAGAGAGAGACATTGCAGAGGAATTTTGTTTACTGTTTTTTAGACATTCTCAACAGTTTTAAAACCTGTTACGCTTGTGACATTATTTACATGTCTTTAGTTAAGTTTATTAATTGCATTCTTTAATATACTGTTTCACTGAGAACTGTATAGTATTTGTAGGAATAAAATTCACAAGGAAAAAAAATAAATAAAACATTAAAGAACAAATCTAAATATAAAGTTTTATTAATGTATGTTTTATTGTCTGTGATGAGCACGTACAAACTGGGCAGATGTTAAAGGTTGTTCTTCACTAATTTTATAAGTATCAATGGATTTTAACTCCAAATATCATAACTAGAGTATCAGATTCTGATGTGTTCAAATCAGTCATACACACACGCTCTCTCCTTTCTTCATTTCCTCCTGTTCTTATACTATTACTTCTTTACCTCTACAAACATTTTTTTCCATCCATCTAACTTAAACTGCCCATAAAGATATTTCTTTACATATATAACAAAATTACACTATTACACCACGCATACTTTGCAGCTAAGTTACTTTTTCCACAAGGTGAACCCCAAATAACTATGTATAAAAAACCTTGGAAAAACTAAAATAATTTACGATTAGATGAAGGCTACATGACTGAAACTGGAAAGTAACTGTTAATCAACATTTCTCTGTAAGAAATATATGTCTGTGTGTGTATGTATGTATATATATATATGTATTTATATATGTATTATATATGTATATACATATATATGTATTTATATATATATATATATATATGTCTGTGAATATATATGTGTATATATATTTAC
>NC_068983.1:16204302-16212872 GCF_001194135.2 Octopus bimaculoides | reverse complement strand
TATATATATATATATATATATATATATATATATATATATATATATATATGTCTGTGAATATATATGTGTATATATATTTACATATATGTGTGTATATTTATATATATATTTATATCTATGTGTATATATATTTATGTATACAAATGTGTATATATATTTATATGTGTATATATTTATATATGTATATACATATATTTTTATATATGTATATATATCTATATATGTGTGTATATATATTTATATGTTCATATATATATATATATATATATATATATATATATATACATATATTTATGTGTTTATATATGTGTATATAGATATATATATGTATTAATATATGTATATATATATATATATATATATATGTATATATAGATGTATATATATATATATGTATATATAGATGTATATATGTATATGTATTTATATATGTGTATGCATATATATGTATTTTGAGACTTCCCCAGTTGAAAGCTAAGGCAAGGCGCAGGTTCTACCTTAGTTTGCAAGAGAGGTAATTAATGTGAGAATATCGAGCACACTAGTTCTTGCGTGTTTTATCATCAACACTCTTATCAAAGTCTCTGATGTAAAACTACAAAGATAAAAGTTTTGACACTGAAACTAAAGTAGATAATCTGTGACAAGGCGACTAGCATTAAAAGGGAATTATGATGATACAAAGTGAACTTGTGCATCAGTATACAAATTAATTCAAAAGTGCAATCTTTTGCCTGTATGTATATATATATATATATTTATATATATGTCTATATAGACATGCACATTAGAATGCAAACATATATAATAAACAAACTGTTTTGAATGTTATCAGAAAGTGATCTAAAGTCTTATGAAATGAATTGATTGATGAAGCCTTCTTGTAGGTTTCTCTTATTGTTACACACATACACTATTTGCATATAGAATCTGTAAATGAATTTTGTGTTCAGTCGTCCTCCTTATTAATTGTATCAGGCAGAGAGAAATGCAATTGCTTCATTAAAGAACATGGGTTAAAATATTTAGTGGATTATTCATATTCATCAATATGGCACCTAATTACAAATATTAATGAACCAGGCTGGCAGGATGATCAAGTAATTGAGCCTGGCATATTTCAGTAGAATTACTATATAATCTGGGAGTCAAATCTATACTTGATTTAAGCAGGAAAAATTATTCATAAAAAAAAAAACAACAAAAACTCTAGGTATGGCTGTGAAAAACAAAAACGAAAAAAAAAATGGTCTGTAGTTGATATTTTAAAAGAAATTCCCTTATTTTTTACAATTTCTTTCTGAATACTAATTGATATATTAATAGCTGCAATGTAAAACTGCATAATGTTTGAAATTTATGAAACTATTGGATCTGTGTATGTAGATAAATATATATATATAACAAATGGAATGGGTTGATTTGAAGTATGATAAGATGTTTAAATTGGTTGGGTTATTAATAACTTTTCCTGATCCAGCTAACAGTTTGTTGGAATATAAATTAATAATTGATGTAGTGTTTGGATTGTTCCTCAGTAGTTTTGTCTATTAAAATTATCTCCTTTTTCACTCTTTCAAAATTTTAAAACCAACAAAAAAAAAAAAAATGAACCATCAATTAAGAATGCAGTTTGTGATGTTAATGTTTAAGTGTGGAAGGGGAAAAAATATGATTTTATTTAAAAAAAAAAAAAGAAAAGTCTTAATGGTTGTGACTTGCAAAGTAACAATTGGATTCTTTTGTATTTTTCTTACTCTTTCAAAGTGCAGACATTGTCAACTCTAGTCTTTTTTATTTGTTGAAAAAAAGGAAAAAAAAAAGTGATTTTATTTTTGTTATTTTCTTATTGACAATGTTGAATTGTTGTTTGAACATATGGTCAAGTTATATATCGTTATACTCCTATCTGCTTGTTTTTCTATTAATATACAGTTGCGCTGATGTAGGGGAAGGGGATCTAGAGTGTTCATGTGAAACAATTTCTTTCAACCTCCCTGATAAACAATTTCTTCGAAGATTTTTATGTTATGGAAGCTTTTGAAGGGGATTTCCTTTGCAATTGACTATTACTGGTCATGTTGACTTGAAATATCTTAATCTTTGGAATACAATAGTTGTTCCAGAAAGAAATGGCTGTGCCTATTGCCTGAAATTAAAAATTTTTAGAATGATTAGGTGTTTTATAGATAGTGTGCGTAATTGATGTTATCTTTTCTATGAAACTTATGCCCTCCAAAATTATTCTTCAATGCTGTAAATTTGTGTTTTATATATAAAAGAAAGAAAAAATATGTAACTGTTTTGTAACTCTCCGCCCCTTTTGTAGTGGGTTACACTTTAAATGAAGTTTTATTCATACATGTTTACTAATTCATATTTTAGAATTCTATGTTGGCAGGAGCCATTTCAATGTTAAAAATGAAAAATTTTAAAAATGATTAATAATACAATTGAAATGACATTCAAAGAATAGAGATTATCTTGTAATTATTTTATTATAGAAGTGAAAATATTAATTTAGAATTAAAGAGATTAAAACTATTAAACCTACGGTCATATATACATCTATATTGGCTACATAACACACACACACAATCATTATTAGTTTTTTAAGCAACATGATGAATGCTGTCAAGTAAAGCATGCTTCATTTATTCCCAGTGGAGTAAAATTTTACTGGGCATGAAACATGAGTTGCTGCAATAATACTATTAAAGCATTATAATTAAACCAAAGAATTTATGTAACTAATTTGTTTCAAGATACATTTATTTGTTAGTATCTTCTTAAACTCAGCCCTATATATCTAATCAATAGAACAGAGTGCTACTACTGCAACTTGTAGATATCTACACCAAATTCATTAATGCATCTTGTTAAGAGCCACACTGCTATGGGATTAAACCGTTCCACATTGACTTTGATATTTTGCTCTAATGAGTTTGTTAAAATAAATATGATTAATGTATTGTAGCTGCTTCAGTTAATAATAGCACTTACCAACAAAATTACCTTAATTGTTCATTAATAGAAACCATTATTATTACTGAGTATGACCACCAGAGCTGACTCTTTATGCACCATTGTTGTGTGTTTGATAAAAGACACTTTCCTTATTTTAGTTATAGCTTTATGTCTAAGATATTCAATGGATTGGCAGAATCATTAATATTGAACAATGTCTTGCAGTATTTAGTTATAGTTCTTTACAGTCTGAGTTCAATCCTGCCATGGTCAACTTTGTCTTTCATTCTTCCAGGGGCCAAGTACTGGAATCAATTTTAATCAGTATTCCTGTCCCCCAAATTTTTGGCTTTGTGCCAGTATTAATAATCTATATTACAACAATAATAATGATGATAATGAAGGAATATTAACAAACATAGATTATATTAGTAAAACAGATCTATTACATCTAAACTAGTTTTGGGTTTATTATTAGCACCTGATTTTCTGACACTATCACATTGGAATGATTTTTTTTAAATATATTTTTCTGGCTCTTTATGTTCTGAGTTCAAATCCTGCCAAGATCATCTTCACCTTTCATCCGTCTGGGATCATTAAAATAAAGTACAAGTATTGGGATCAATTTAATCACCTCCCCTGTTTCTCAAATTTCAGGCTGGCTTTGTTCCTGTGTTAGAATCAATTATACATGATTTTGGAAAATGTATATATTTTTAGTAAAGGCTTGTGGCCTAGTGGTTAGGGTTGCACTCACAATCGCAAGATCGTGGTCTTCATTACCAGACTGGCACTGTGTTGTGTTTTTGAGTGAAACACTTCATTTCATATTGCTCCAGTCCACTCAGCTATAAGTAGGGAACCTTGCAACAGACTGGCATCCTGTTCAGGGGAAATGTTAGCCTGCTTCTCTAGTCTGTAGGTTAGCATCATTTGAAGACTACAACATTGCTAGGAAGTGCATTGTAACTAGGGGTATATAACTATATCCAATAGTCTGGTTGATACAGTGATATATTTCTTAAAGCTTCAAATCTGTGTAAGAACTAAATATTTTTCTTGGAAACAACAGACAAATATTAAATAGTTCTTCTCTTGACTACCAGTAAAAGTGGACATTAATCAAGAACTACAACCTCCATTAGTACATACCAGTTAGATACAGTTTACTTCATTATCATAAAATAGCCTGGAAATGTGGAAATATTTGTTACATCAATGTATCACAACGTCAGAGAACCTTTAGAATTAAATAAACTATTTAGATTTTTGGGTTTTATGAAAAGTAGATATTAGTTATATGTAATGTTCAGAATTTTCTGGTTATTTTCCTCTTTCATCCAGTAGATTCCAGATAATAATGTCAGCCATAAAGCTAGCTAGTTTGCTGATTAGTTAAAACTGCAAAGTTTGCTCAAAAGCTCATCACACCTGTATGCACTCACAAGTTTATTAGGCTGGTTTATAGAAAAATGTTGGTCTGTCTTAATCAGCTTGCTAATTACAAGACAGCTAGTAATATTATTTGATATCCATCTATATAAACAGAGTATTTTGATATTGTTTCATTACTGAATTCCTGCTTCTCTCTTCCTTGTGATAATATTGAATATTCCCTATGGTTAAGCAGTGTGATAATATTCCTGTATAGGCAATTTCAAATCTTGTCCTGAAAACGTTTTTACTATACCATTTGATTATTGCTGTGAAAATTTTGCCAAGTTTCATATTTCCTTGATGCTCATGTCTTAAGTTTCCATATTTCTTGATGCTCATTTTCAAGTTTGCATATTTCTTTGATGTTCATGTCCCAAGTTTTCATATTTCCTTGCTGCTCATGTTCCAGTTTACTGTTGAAGTTAATTAGTATTTCTTACCTCTATTTCTTCATTTATCTCGCTAACCATCTTTGTGCAAGTGTGTGTGTGTGTCTGCATATCTATCAATACATCTGTTATCCTCTAGCTATCTACTTTTCCTTTCTCTTTATCTTCCGATGTCCTTGTCCCATTTCTTTGTCTTTCTGTCTGTCTCTCTGTATCTCTCTTCATTCTCTTTTTCTGTCTCACATAAATTTGTACACTCAAAAAAAATCTATTCATACAGTAAGACACATACGTACATACTTTTCTCAATGATGTATGTACATTTGCCATTTGTATTTTTTATCTCTTGGTCATGTGGAGAAGGTAGTGCCCATGGTCTTTTACAGGGCTTTTGAGCTACATTGGAAGCAGGGAGGAAGATATAATCAAACAGGGGACCTTGCCTGAATGCTTGTGACAGAGCTGACTCTGATATAGGCACCCTAAGGTTCCAGTTGGTGGTAGTAAGCCAGAAAACCATTACCACGTCCAAAGTAACAAAAATGTTGATGGGTGTGTTATCTTAATAATGAGAATGATGATAATATTAGCAGTGGATGACAGAAATGGTAGCATTGCCAGACAAAGTATTTAGCAGTATTTAGTGATATCCCATTATATTCTGTGTTCAAATCCTGCCAGTGTTGTCTTGGACTTTCATCCTTCCAGATTCGCTAATACAAATACCCTTCAAGCATGGGGGGGGGGGGGTGAGTTTAGATTAAATCAACTATTTTGCCTCTCCACTCACCAGTTGTGCCAATGTAAGGGTGTAATCATGAGGGTTGATATTGCAATATTTAGTGGCATTTTTTTTACAATTCTATGTTTCAAATCCTGCCCAAGTTGACTTCAACTTTCAGCCTTCCTGGAGCTTCCTTTCCCAACTCCTATATATTTATAGCCTTGTGCCAATGTTAGATGACTTTTAACAGTTTCCATTAAATGTACACAAGCATTCACTGTTTTCCTGCTCTCATGAATCTAACTTGTTCAGGTCAGCCAAGAGCATGCCGTCTTGTCTTCAGGAAACAATACATCTAGAACTACATAATCCAGTGTCTTTCCATCATTTTTTTAAAGACAGTAGGGTGTGATTTGAAGGAAGTGCAGCTGCTGTCTCAAGCAGGTTGATTGGCAGTGTAGGGAGTCTGTCATTAGCACAATTAAGCTAAAGATTCTGTACCTACTTAAAAGCTAATATCAGCTTGTTTTATTTTCAAACTACTTTTTATCTGCAACACCACTACCATTACCAAAGAATATGGTGGTCTTATTGTTTGAGTTGTCCAACTGGATACAGTGATATAATTTATTTAACAATCATGTCTATTACAAAATTTTAGCTTAATAGTACAAGCTAAAAGAACAGACATCAATTAGACATTGTATTGTTGAGTACTATTTATTTTACTGCTGGGCTGTTTAGTATTAAGTGTACCAGGGACACAGAATTCCAATAAGTGACAAAAATGCAATTTAGTAAAACACTGACCACTAAATTTGCACACTATGTATGGTTGCCGCACAATGTATAAGCATTGATTAATAGATTACAGTATGTGCAGGGATTAGTGATAACCAATGGACAGTAATTTCATAATTACCAGGCAAAGATATTTTATGGTATCTTGCTTCTTACAAGAATCAGAGATGCACACAAGTAAGTGTGGGAACATACATGAATATGAATATATATACAAGTATGTAGTTCTATGTATATGTGTGTGCATATGCGTACATATATAATTGTGTAATATATATATATATATATATATATATATATATATATATACATATACAAACAAGGTGTGTGTTGTGCTACATGTATGTATCAAAGGTTGAATAGAAAGAATACAACAAGGAGAAGTTAGACGAAAGCAGAGCAAATGGGAAAGTTGATGAAAACTTAACATGGGAAATAGGACAAAGATACAATACACCGAATATTCGAAGCTGAGTTTTCTTCAGTCAATGATGCAAAATATCATAGCAGTTTCACACCAATTACCATTGATACTGCTCAATTTTGCAGGTACCAGTGCTTTTTATTAAGCTACTAGGAAAAAGCTAGTGAATGTGTTCTAAGACAGGAAAAAACAAGTCATTATATAAAAACAACAAAGAATTATGCATATATATATGCTTTGTGCTGTTATGTATGCATAATTCTTTGTTCTATTTATGTCTTGTTTGTTTCTGTCTTAGTACACATTCGCTAGCTTTTTCCTAGTAGCTTAATAAAAAGCACTGGCACCTGCAAAATTGAACAGTATCAATGGTAATTGGCACGAAGCTGCAATAATATTTTGCATCATTGACTGAAGAAGAAAACTTGGCTGCAAATATTCCATGTATCATGTCTTTGTCTAATTTCCCATCTGTTATGTTTTTGTGTAGTTTCCCGTTAGCTCTGCTTTCATCTTACTTCTCCTTATATACTTTCTACTCAACCTTATATATATATATATATATATATATATATATATACACAAACGAATATAAATATGTATATACATGTATATATGTGTTTAGATATGTATGTATATGTGTTTGCATGTATATATATAGGTGTGTGGACAAATGAAAGAGAGGCACTCAACACATATAATAGAAGTTATATATATCATTTGATTCAGCCCCATACAACTTAGTTTTGTAGATCTCTTACAGAAACCTAGCTTGTCAGGCTGAATATGTGTGCGTGTGTGTGTGTGTGTATATATATATATATATATATATATGCACACATATCCTATAATTTCTATCATTATCATTGTTCAGTATTCACATTTCTATACTTGCGAGAAGCAGACAATACATGTTGAGGTTGATTTTTTTCTATAACAGGTCACTCTTTGTGTTATCTCTCCTCATCAATTTCCAAGCTAAGTAATATTTATCTTACTACTTCAAACAACAGACTACTCAATGTTTACACAGAGTATTGTAAACAAATGTCACTGTTTCTATGAGTGGTGACAAGGTCAATACAGAAACACTCAATAGGATTTCCTCCATTTTGCTGTCTAACAATTTATTCATGAGGCATTGATTGGCCCAGGGCTTTTTTAGCAGACACTTGATGATGGTGCCACACATTGGCAACTCATCTGAAACCATATGGCTGTGAAATGAACTTCATAACGGTATCACTGTGCCTACGAATAAACATACACACACACAAACATATATACATATACACACACATCATCATTGTTTAACATCCATTTTCCATGGTGGCATGTGTTAGATTGCTTGACAGGAGCTGGTGGGCCAAAAGAAAGTGCCAAGCTCCAATATCTGTTTTGGCATGATTTTTTATGGCTGATTGCCTTTTCCAATGCCATATATATATATTGAAGTAAACTATATGTGTGTGTGTATATATATATGGACATTAAACAACGATGATGATGATGATGATCTATATATATATATATGGCTTAGTGGTTAGGATGTTGCACTCATGATTGTGAGATAATGGGTTCGATTCCCAGCCTGGATGTTGCTTTGTGTTCTTGAGCAAAGCACTTCATTTCATGTTGCTCGGCGATCATTTCGACATCTGACATGTAGCACCCAGTTGCGCTTGTACAGGTAATGTCGATTTGATGGAGGGAGTGACCTTATGTCTACACAAACATTTGATCACTATAAACAAATCATCTGTGTAGTTCGGTAAGAAATTATCGAAACCTCATATGTTGTCTGATGGGAGAGTCCATTATATAT
>NC_068983.1:16192165-16203991 GCF_001194135.2 Octopus bimaculoides | reverse complement strand
TATATATATATATATATATATATATATATATATATATATATATATATATATATATGAGTATAGGTATACATAGAAATGTGTATGTGTGTATTTCTTTATATTTGTATAAATATATATAGATATGTAATATATATGTGTGTGTGTGTATGTATAGAGACATTGCCTTATGGTTGTGAGATATGGACTCTTTACTGTTGAGACATCAAACATTTAGAGTATTTCCATCAACAAAATCTCAGTGCTGTGTTAAATGTCATATGGAAGGACCACATAACCAATAATTGCTATCCTAGAACAGACCAACAGTGGAAGCATAAAATCCACAATCTTGAACTATGATGGTCAGGATATGTGTATGGAATAAAATGAAATTTCTTTGTCAAATCCTCTTCAGTTAATTAACTACTAGAAAAAGTCAGTGAGGATATCCTTCCCACTGATACAAAGATCAGCTAAATATATATATATATAATTATGCATGTAGGTATACATATATTTATAGCTTTCCATATATATACGTATATATGTATAGCTATACGTGTACCTACCTATATGTAGGTACATGTATACCTACATATATGTGTGAGTGTGTATGTGTATATATATATATATATATATATATATATATATACCTACATATACATACACCAATATTTCAATCTGTATACACATTTACCTACCTCTTTCATTTATATTCTAAATAACAATAATAAAGTAAAGATTGAGAGGAAAAGGTGGAAAATAGAGCCAAGAACCATTCAAACTGGCATTACCATTGGAACTAAATATTTTAAAGTAAAACAAAATGAAACGTTGAAGAAAAACGTAAAGAACACAAAATGCAAAAATTGCGACCATGCTCTCCAAGAAATTTTCTTTGCTGTCTTTATTCCTCTGTATCATTTGAAGATTATACTTCTCATTCATCAATACTTCTTCCTGATTTAGTTGAGATATAACTGATGAGATGTGTGTGTGTGTGTGTGTGTGTGTGTATATATTATTCTTTTACAAGATTCAGCCCTAAGGCTGCAGCCATGCTGGGGCACTGCCAGTGTAATCACCTCTTTAATGGCCAATTCTACATGATTGGCTTTTGGTGAAGGAGGAAGGCTGACACTGCTGGGTTCTTTTGAGTTTCCTGCCTGGATATTGATTCATCTGGGACGTTGGATAGCAGGAGGTCAAGTTGTTTCTTAAAAAATTCTATCCCCCCACTCTATGACGATCCCTCAGATGTTTTGGGAAAGTGTTAAATAGTTGTGGACCCTTGTATCCCAAGCTATTGCAGTACATGGTTCTCACTCTGTTTTAAATAATGGAAAAACAAGGGCTTAATTGAATCATTTCATTCTTTAGCTACATTTTCTTGTTACAAATTTTGTGAGTGCTCTTTCTTTAGAGCATAAAAAAGATAAATTCAGAATTATTTCACACATAGTGTTTAAATTGCGGGGAAAAAAATGCTAAGAAAATAGCACAAACACAGGGTCTACTTCAAAAGAAGTTACAGACATTTGTATTGTCCATAAATCAACAGGTTTATCAACAACAATGCTAGAGATTCTGACAGGGAAAGAATCTGGGATCAAACCAGATGGAAGTTATATACTAACCAAAAGAAAACAGAAACACTAAGAGGAAAATATAATAGATTATTACCAATTATATCTATATACATGTATATGAACAGCCTTTGACTTTTCCTATCCAAAGGCCTTTTTCTTAACCCAACTTTTACATGCTATTATTTAAAGCTTTAATAGGTGGTAAGCTGGCAGAAATGTTAACACACCAGACAAAATGCTTTACAACATTTCATGTCTTTATGTTGTGAGTTCAAATTCCACTGAGGTTGACTTTGCCTTTCATTTTGGGGTTGATGAAATAAGTATCAGTTGAGCACTGGGGTCAATATAATTGACTAGCTCTGCCCCACTAAAAAAATTTCTGGCCTTGTGCATGTAGTAGAAAGGATTATTTTATAGCTTTGTCTCTAAGTTTCACTGTTCCAAAAAAGAATTACTTCATATTCTCTTGAAGTTTCTAAATTCTTATGTCAACAATAAATCATATGTATATATATATATATATATATATATATATTCCATATTTCTATTTATATATATTGTAGCTGGTCAATGTCCTCATGAAACCAACAAAGTGTTTACATGGTTTAAATTCCATACATATAGCTCTCACTTGTGCATCACATGTGTTTTGACAGAACATAAATGTATCAAATTTATAATTGTCTTTTGTTCCCTTTAATTGTATACATTATGAATTAAAAAAAAAATTACACACACATACTTGTGAGTGTGTATGTATGCTTGTAATGTGTATGTGTAGGTGCAGGCAATTTCATGTAGTGAAGATGCTTGCTTCACAATCATATTATTTAAGGTTTGGTCCCACTGCTTGACATCTTGGGCAAATGGTTTGTAACTGGTAGATGGAAACTGCAGAAACCCGGTATGCTTATATATATATATATATATATATATATATATATATATGAGATGTTTCTATGTGGCCTGCTTGTTTGTTGTACCTTGTTTATCATTTTGTCCATGTTCTTTTGCCACGTCATGTACCCAGTGATGAAGGTATGTACATACATGTACATATATATGCATATACTCATATATTGTTTATATATATATATATATATATATATGGTTAAAAGTAATATATTTAGAATAAATCTAATAGAATATATCTCTGAATTCTTATATGAAGATTATTACTGAATTTATATACTAACCGTTGAATAACCTATTTTGAATACCAGCAAACTGGTAAGCGTTTGGAGAAATCCTTTATTAATTACCAATGTGTGTGTGTGTGTATTTATATGTGTCTGTATGCTATTTTTACATTGAAAAATAAAAAAAAAAACTGTGACTGTTTATATCCTACAACTTAGTAGTATACCTATAGGGCATCACTGAGATAGGTACCAGACTTAAAAAAAAAAAGCAAGCGCTGGAGTTCTGAGGCAGTGCCCCAGTATGGCCATAACTCAATAACTGAAAGAAGTGAAAGAAAGATATATAATGAATGATGCCCAGTTCAGTTTGTATTTTCAAAATTCCTTATACACACACACACACACACACACACTTTTAAGGTACTCCAACTACAATATCTAATCTGAAATGCTTAGTGTTTTCTCATAACATGATCCTGTTACCTCTCTTCACTGCAATGATAATACTGCTACCACTCCCTCCATTGCCCATACATTATGTTTTTTTGTTTTGTATTTTATTTGGTTCAGTGCCATACGTGTGTATATTTGCATAAGTGGTTGTGTGTGTGTGTGTGTGTGTGTGTGCATGTCTATACATATACATACATATATATATTTGTATGTATGTATACACAAAGTGTGTGTGTATGTATGTGTGGATTGTGTGATCAATTTGTGTCCAGTACATTGCCAAGTTGCTCTCCAGCCCCTGCACAGAGACTGACTAATTGGTTGGGCAGGGAATCTATTAAAAGCACATGCCATCTGTACATTTTTTGGACTGTTTTTATATTATTATATCATTATTATTATTATGATTATTATTATTATTATTATTTTTATTATTATTATTATTATTATTATTACTACTACTGCTCCTACTAATACTGTTACTACAAAGAATTGTAATTGTTATAATTATGATTCCTAACATTACTACTGTTATTATCATGATCATTAAAATTATTATTATTATTATTATTATTATTATCATCAGTATATTATTTTTATTACATTGACTGTGGTGGTGCCAGGGTGCTGGAATTAGTACTCCAGGAACTGTTGGAAATTCTGTTCACACCCATCACTAATGTCTTTGGGGAAGGCATGAATGTCACAAATTATCCCTGTATATGAGGCTCTAAGCCCTACATAAGAATAATTATTATTATTACTACTATTATTTATTATTATTATTATTCATGTGGAAAATAAAAACATTATTGTTATAATTATTATTATTATTATTATTATTGTAATTATAATGCTACTCTAATACCTGTAGTTGTATTGTCAACGCACCTCCCCATTGGTCAATACTGACGATGGAATGTCTTTGCTTTATTACCTTAGGTAATAAAAAAAATTATTAAAAAAAAAATCAATAATAAAACATGCTTTTTTGGTTGTTGTTTTTTTCTTTTTTATATCCTGTGTGTTAAGAAGGGCATCCAGCTGTAGAAACACTGCCAAATCAGATTGGAGCCTGGTGTAGCCATCTGGTCCACCAGTCCTCAGTCAAATCGTCCAACCCATGCTAGCATGGAAAGCGGACAGTAAATGATGATGATGATGATGTGTTACAAAGGGCTTCCAATCCAGTCTTAGAAACCAAGCCAAAGCAGACTATGAGACCTGGTGCTGCCCCTGGCTTCGCCAGTTCCTGTCAAGTCATCCAACCCATGTCAGATGTTAAATGGTGATAATGATGATGATGATGTTTCACTCCAGAACATTACTGATCTCACAGACATGACCATCCAATCTTTCACTAAAGCTTTTTTGCAGTAAAAGGGTTAAAATATAAAAATTTCACTTTGTTTAAGCATTTTCTTTCTAAAAAAATTGCAACCTTCTCTGAACATTTAGTGCCTCTTATAGTGCTCTTTTAGCTTATAGTGCTCCCTTAACATTTTCCACCCACCCCATAAATTCACAATGTTTCCAATGGGTTATTCCTGACCAGGTTAAGAATCACTGATCTACATGGTCCCATATCTCATCCCTTTTCTAAGATACTAAAGTTATGGTGTGATTTAAGAAAACTTTGGCTGTTATTAGGCTGAACAGGCAGACTTGTCAGAGCTTTGGATACAATGCATTGTGAGTATTTGTTCTAACTCTCTGTGCTCTGAGTTCAAATCTCATCAAGGTCAACTTTGCCTTTCATTCTTTCAGGGACAAGAAAAAAATATCCATCCTCATTGGTGGATTGCCTTAACTGTTGTGTTAGAGGGTCAGGTGAGATGCCTTGTGGTTATGTTCTAATTCTTAGCATTCTGACAGCAACACTTATGATGACACTAACAATGCCAAACCTAAAGTGAAAGGCCTTTTCCTATGGATAAACCTCAGTGGCAGAGAGAGGAGAGACCTAAATGCATAGGCAACTGCGAGTCTTCCTCAAGAAAATCTTGGCTAAGTTTGCTCAACATTGACTGATAGAGGCCATAGCGAATAAGCGAAAATATTTGTTAATAATTTTATTGAAGACTAATCATTTCAAAGTCAAAGGTGGTGGTGCAAGGAACCTTTATGTGGCCATTCAAGTTGCAAGAAACAGTGCTTCAATCCTATTTTCTTGAGAATGGAAGTACACATGGGGCAATGAAAAGGGTAAAGAACCCCTTCAGCCATGAATGACCATGATATTTCATCAAGAAAGTTCCCCTCCCAGGCACAAATCCAGGCAAGGTTGTTTATGGAAGACCAGCAGTCACCCATGCATACCAGCCTCCCCTTCTCCATGCCATCAATATTATCCAAGGGAAAGGCAAAGGCCAATACAGCTTGGCACCAGTGACATCGTAACTCATTTCTACAGCTGAATGAACTGAAGCAACATGAAATAAAGTGTTTATCTCGAGAACACAACATACCACCTGATCTGGGAAATGAACTCACTACCTCATGAGTCCAAAGCTCTAACAACTGAGTCATGCAGCCCCACACATGGGGCAGTGTAATCCTTGATATATGTTGTGTGAAGAAAAAAAAGATGGGATGTATTTTGATCAGAGATGACCAGGGGCTGTTACAAAAAATGAAATTAAATAAAAATTTTTAAAAAAGCAAGAAATTAAAAAACATTTGACTGAATACTTGACAGCAGGTTCACTTGGTCTTTCATATTTCTGAGACTGATAAAGTATATACTAATGGGGGCTGATATAAATCAACAAAAAATTGATATCTAGGAGAAAGAAGTGAGTAGCAGAGAGAGAGAGAGAGAAATCAAAGTATGCATAAACAATATATCAGATGCCCTTCCTAAAACCAACCACTTTACAAAATGGTGTTTTTTATGTGGCACCACCACTAGAGCTATTACGTGGCGCAGGCATGGGAGCTTTTTACATGGCAACAGCAAGGATGCATTTTATGTGGTAACCACACAGATTAACAACCAATATTTTTGAATACAAATCTGGTGATAATCCATCTCTTCTGAAACAGCCCAACCAGCCGCTTCTTTATGCTCCAACTTCAAATTTGATTGAGATCAATTTTTCTTTTTATCCCTGTAGGTTTTATAAAATAAAGTACCAGTCTAGAATAGTGGGTTAACGAAACTGCTAGAATTTTAGACAAGATGCTTTGCAGTATTTGATACAACTCTTGGGTGGTAGACTTAATCTTTTATCAGATTTAACGTCACTGTTTGGTTCTTTGGTTTCTTTAGCAGAGTAAACTCTGTTATAAGCGGTCAGGCCTGGTATGAGGTTTGAGGATAACTTCCTCCCATCAATCTTGGAGGAAGTGAAAAAAAAAATGAGTCATTGATGTTGCTCTTCTTCCTTAATTAAATGTAAATAAATAAAAAATCACATTCCGAATCTCTATGTATGGAATTTTGTAGGTGAGACGATAGCAAACTTGATCTCTATGCAGGGCTGTCTTAACAGTATTATGAGCTCCAGGGCAAATCAATGCACTGGGCCCTATACTATTTAGCATATATGGATCAGAATTGGACCCATAGACCCATGAGGGCCCTGGGCAATTGCTTGGTGCACCCATGCCTTAACCCTTGAAGGCTCAAATTACTTTCTTAAATGTTAAGCTTATTTATTCACATTGCTTTGAATTAATCATGCATTATCTTGTCGCTTTGTGATTTTGATGATGTGCTTGTATAGTTTTAGAATGACATTGTTGGGTAGGTGTGAGATGCTGGATCTAGCCAGTTTAAACATAAAACATGTAGAATATTTGGGCCAGATGCTAAAAGGTTAAAATGGCTCCGTCCTCATGCCTTCTCCTAGCAATAGTCAATTTTCTTGTCTTTGTAATACATTGTTCAGTGATTGGTTATCTGGTCCAGCTGAAGAAAACAAGCCAAAAATGAAATGTACAGGCCAGACACGGTCCTCTGACTTGTCTAGGAGGGAAGGAATGCTAAATAAGAAGGGATTGAAACAAGGCGGCGAGCTGGCAGAAACGTTAGCACGCCGGGCGAAATGCTTAGCGGTATTTCGTCTGCTGTTACGTTCTGAGTTCAAATTCTGCCGAGGTCGACTTTGTCCTTCATCCTTTCAGGGTCGATAAATCAAGTCCAGTTACGCACTGCGGTTGATGTATTCGACTTAATCCCTTTGTCTGTCCTTGTTTGTCCACTCTATGTTTAGCCCCTTGTGGGCAATAAAGAAATAAGAAGTGATTGAAACTATCATGACCCATCCAACCCACACCAGCATGGAAAGCAGACATAAAATGATAATGATGAGTAGACAGAAAATAAACAGTTTGAAAAAAGGAGAAGAAAACTCAGATACATTTGATGAAATATTATTATTTTACTCCGATAAGAAGGAATGGAGAAACAAGCTTTACAAAGTTTGACACAGCATTTTCAGAGGATTATAAAACAATAAAATATATCTACCCAGTTATTTTTCTTTTTGAATGAATTTTAAAATTAAATTTTGTTAGTAAATTACCCTTTTGTTACATTTATACATAAATAAATACCTTTTCCATCTTTGATTATAAAAAAAGGAAAAATAAAGATATGAAATGCATATTTTACTGGAACCACAAGCTGCAGGGAAATTTCGATGTTTTCCATCAGCCTGTTATTTTGGCATAATTGTTAGCAAATGTCTGAAAATTTCTGTGTCTTGCAAGCTACATAGTTTGATCAGACAGATTCTTTAAGTTGCGACGGATCTTTAATGGAACAAGATCTAAAGGAGTCTTTTCTTCCTGAAAAAATGAGCAGAAATAAATAAATAAATATATACACATACATATACACACACACACACACATACATACATACACATAGATATATATTCTTTTACTTGTTTCAGTAATTTGATTGCAGCCATGCTGGAGCACCACTTTAAAGGGTTTTTTAGTCAAAGAAATCAACCCTAGAACTTATTATTTTCTAATCCTAGTACTTATTTTATCAGTTGTACCATCATCGGTTATCAAGTGATTGGGGGGGGGGACAAACATAGACACAAACGCATAAATATATACATATATATATAAGCTGTAAAAATCATGCCAAAACTAACTTTGCCTGTGCTAGTGCCACATAAAAATCACTGAGTCCACTCTGCAGAGTAGTTTGAGTTAGGAAGGGCATCCAGCCATAAAAACCCTGCCAAAATAGTTTTCCTACCTAGCTGGCTCCTGTCAAGTGTCCAACCCATGCATGCATGGAAGATGGACATTAAACGATGATTATACACACACACACATATATATATATATATATCATCATATATATATATATATGTATGACAGCCTTCTGTCAGTTTCCGTCTACAAAGTCTACTAACAAGGCTTTGGTCAGCCTGAGGCTATAGTAGACGACACTTGTTCAAGGTTCCACACGGTGGGACTGAACCCAGAACCATGTGGTTGGGAAGCAAGCTGCTTATTATAGAGCCACACCTATATATATATGTGTATATATATATATATATATATATATATATCACTACACTTTCAGAGTGGTTGGCATTAGAAAGGGCATCCAGGTGTAGAAACTCTGCCAGAATAGATTGGGGCTTGGTGCAGCCATCTGGTTCGCCAGTCCTTAGTCAAATCATCCAACCCATGCTAGTATGGAAAGTGGACGTTAAACGATGATGATGATGATACACACACACACACGACATGCATGCACAGAAATATAAACATTGCACAACAAAGATTAGAAGGAAAAAAAACAATGATGCCATTATTCATTTGTTTTAAACCTCCACTGCCACTTAACAACAGCTGGATGTCCTTCCTCTCACCAATCCCTTTAGTCACCTTTGACAAGTGGTGTACCTCTTCAAAAAAACAGGGATACATATGGTAACCATACAAGCATGGTAAAAGACAGTAAAACAATGATGTCAATACCACTGTTCTATATTACAAAGGTGAAGGAGCAGAGTGATAAAAATATTGGTTAGGATATCTTGTAGTGTTTGTTCCAACTCTCTGCGCGGTGTTCAAATCCTGCCATGGTCAACTTTGCCTTTTATTCTTTTGAGGTCAATGAAAAGGTACCAATCCAGGGTGATGGATTAGTAAAACTGTCATAGGATCAGATGAGATGTGGTATCTATTCTGGTTGTGTTCTGACAGTGATGCCTGTGATAGTGCTGGCGCCAGGCTATATTGGCTCAAATTGGTAGTCTTTCACTTAGATAAACATGGGTGGTATGGAGAGGAGACTTGCATGCTGCATGGACAACTGCTAGCCTTTCCTGTGCAAACATGTGCAGCTGCATGGCAAACACTGACTGATGGAGTCCCTAAAATATCACTAAATTATTATGCTACTCTAAGTCAAGGTGTTCTGTTTTTTATGGATTCTAGTTATTACCGTTTGTGATGGCATATTTTCTGGCATACAAACAGATGTAGCATATAGTGTAAACATTCAAACATCATCACAATCTTTTCAAATCCTGCTGCATTTCACATGGAATTTTTGGTTGTAAATTTAAGTCAACAAAACTTGACTTATATGCTAGAAAATATGGTAATAACATCCCAAGAATTAGGTGTTGAAAGTTAAAATCTGAGAGAGCACTCATGGATTTCGTTTTATTATACTGTTTGCTGTACAAAGCAGTAAGTAAAACCTTATATTAAAAAAATAGAACAAGATGTTAAATTTCATCTATTTCTCTGCAATAGTAATATAATTTACTGGCTACATCTGGTTCAGTGTTACTTATTGTATTATAAAGACAGACAGATTATATTATCATATTTTAAAGTTGTTACATCTCAATACTTTATATCAGTCTATAATTTCAGCAAAGCAAAATTTACATCATTACTATCAATCATTCAATACTTTGCATGTATTGCAAAAAAAAAAAAGAAAAAAGAAAAAAAAGAAGGAAAGAGTCATGTACTTTGTTTAAGATTGTCAATAGTGCTCCATTTCTGACAAGCATGTAAGCCACTTCAGCTCGTTCTTCTTCACATGCCAAATGACTGAAATATTTAATGAAAATCCATTGAAAATATTGACATTTTATGGAAAAAAAAATATGACTTTGAAGACATTAAATATACAATTGGTAGTTTTAAAAAAAAAATATCTATTGCTTTTCTTAACTGCATTTCCCATCCATTAATGGCTTTTAAATCTACAAATTGTTGAGCAGCAGTTTTGTGTCTGAGTTCTCAAACAAAATTACTTGACAATGAAACAAAGACAAGACCTATTTGGATATATTTATTGACTGAGACAAGAATTGTAGCTAGCTTACAGCATAAAATTCACAGTCTCAGTACATGAGTGTAATTATATTAGTATGCAATCAATAGTTCAGTACATGTAATTATTGTAGCTTTATTAATTGAAAATGTCTGTTTTGAAGTGAACAATTTAGATATCAATAAAATTAACAAGTTCAATCCCAGTTGGCAGCAGAGATTCAATGTTCACTTTTTATCTGAAGCCACAATTAAATTAAAATATACTGGCATTGATTTAATTAATTAGTACAAGTCTATTAAAAAATATAGGTGAAATAAAATTCAAAATCCTGAATTAACCGCCTTGCCACCAACCTGTCTTAGGTTAGTCCTGCTTCTATGATACACACTTTCTGTTTTAAAGCGATCTAAATTAAGACTTTCCCTCAAAATTTCATGCTAAGTTGTTAATAACAACAAAATTATTTTACTAAATTCTTCATTATTTTCAAAATTAATTGAAACAAAGGCACAGTTTATTTCAACAGAAATATGGAATCAGAAAGGTTAAATGTAATGACTGGGGTATGTAAGCATCAGGATGTGAATTATAAAAAAAATGTATATGACAGAGTAATCTCAAGACTATTATGCTAGATACATCAAAATAAATTCTTTAAAGCCCCAAAATTATTTCTTTGTAGTGACTCTACAAGAATAACAATTTTCACATTTGTGATAATGACTGAAATAAATTGACCCAGGTAAGAAAGCCTATCAAGATGTTTTATGGTATCAAGTTTGGTGTCTCATAGTTCTGAAACCAAATGTTGCTGGTATTCATTTTATCCACTCTTCTGGATTTTAAGGAGTATTTGGCCTACGATTGTAAAGTCATGAGTATGATTCCCTGTGGTGCACTGTGTTCTTGAGCAAGGTACTCTACTTCACCTTGCTGCAGTCCACTCAGCTGGCCAAAATGAGTTGTAGCTGTAATTCAAAGTGGCCAGCCTTGTCATATTCCGTGTGAGGCTGAATCTCCCTGAGAACTATGTCAATGGTATGCATGTCTGTGGAGTACTCAGCCACTTGCGAGTTAATTTTATCCTTGTGTGATAATGAAAAGTGAAAGTGGCATCTAATATTTGCTGTAGTTATTTGTCTTTGATTTAACAATGTGTTTATGTATCGTCTCTCTTGCACACCACTACTGAAGAAGCATCAGTAGTGGTGTGCAAGAGAGACGATTGCGCTGGTTTGGACATGTGGTGAGAATGAATGAGGATAGCTGCGTGAAAAAGTGCCACTCCCTGACAGTTGAGGGAACCCGTGGAAGAGGTAGGCCCAGGAAGACCTAGGCTGAGGTGGTGAGGCAAGACCTTCGAACATTGGGCCTCACCGAGGCG
>NC_068983.1:16183671-16191973 GCF_001194135.2 Octopus bimaculoides | reverse complement strand
TCTTGTGCGGGTGGCACATAAAAGACACCATTTCGAGCGTGGACGTTTTCGTGCGGGTGACACGTAAAAGCACCCACTACACTCTCTGAGTGGTTGGCGTTAGGAAGGGCATCCAGCTGTAGAAACTCTGCCAAATTAGATTGGAGCCTGGTGTTGCCATCCGGTTTCACCAGTCCTCAGTCAAATTGTCCAACCCATGCTAGCATGGAAAGCGGACGTTAAACGATGATGATGATGATGATGTATCTACTGTCTATCTCACTTCTTCTGTGTCCCTCCTCTCTCCCGCTTTTAATTTAACAATGTGTGTATGTATCTATGTATCTAATTTTCTTGCGATGCATGTATCAGTCTACTCTGAAAATACTGATAAACATTTAAAAACACAAAACGAATGCTGTCACCATTCACTGTCTCTCTGTCCTCTTCTCTCCCACTTTACCAATCACTTCTTTTAAAGTAAGTGTGACACACACCAAAGGTGCATACGTACAAAAACAAAAAGTTGGCATATTAATATTATTGATAATGGAGAATTTAGTAAAATAACTTTGTCATTATTAAGGTGGTGTTTAAAAGAATTGTTAGTACGTGGGTGAAATGCTTAGCGGTATTTCATGTCTTCACATTCTGCCTAGGTCAACTTTGCCTTTCATCTTTTCGGGGTCAATAAGTTAAGTACCAGGGTTGATGTAATCTACTTAACCCCTCTCCTGATATTGCTGGATTTGGACCAAAATTTGAAGTTATTCTTAAGGTGATGTTTGGAACAGAAATTAACATGAAATTTTGATGGGAAGTTTTAATTTAGATCAATTAATCATAGCAAGAACTTTGTATCATAGAACCAAAGGCAGATTCGTATCAAAAGGGTTAATGAAATGTTGAAATGAATTAATGGAGCTCTGCATCATAAAGTCGATGTAAACTTACAGTGGTGTGTTGCCTTCACGATCTGCATAGTTCACATTAGCTTTGTGCTGTAGAAGTAAAGTAACAATATTTGTGTGGCCTTTTGAAGCTGCTCGGTGTAGTGGAGTGCTGCCCATCCAATCTGCTATATTGGGTGCAGCTTTGTTGTTCAACAAGCATTCAGCTATCTGTTAAAAAAAAAACAAACCAAAATAATATTTAAGCGGACTGTCTATCTGGAATTACCTTCAGGTTATATAATAAATGAATATGATAAAGGCAACAAATAATACGTTGCAACACTTTCCAGTATTTTTCTGTCATCAGATGTCATCTAAATCTAATACCATTCAGAAGAGATTTGCATCCTCTATGAACAGACACTTCAAAAATATCTTATCATAGCAGCAACTGGAATCAAGTAATATTCTGCAATCTACAGGTTACACACACATCAAAAAAGCATACCCATAATACATTGTATCCACTCATAAATAAAACAGATCTTCAATGGTATTGAGGATGAGTGTTCAGCTATTTGGCTCAACTGAATTAATTCATAACATCCTGCTGAAAGTGTACGAAGTCAAAAGCCCAATTCTGTAAGGATTCCAATAAAAAACAGAAATGAATGATAGAAACGGGATAAGAGTTTTTTCCCCTTATATTAGAAAGTTCCACATTTCCTTCTTATAAACAAGGTTAGTACATTTCTTGTGATATCACATGTTGCATGCAATTCTGTACAGTACTCTATTGTACAGGAAATGAAAGGTTAATGTGTTGGTGGCTAAGTATTCCATTGAAACGTTTACTATTAACATACTCTTCAAGCTGAACCAGTTGGATGCTCTTCAAATGAACTCTACTTGTAATTTTTAAAATTCAGCATTGTCACTCACTGTCTCCCCAATTTAATTCCCAGGGTTGAGACTGACCTGAAAGTATGGCAAAAAGATGCATGCTTAAGACAATGCAGAGTAGGATTAAACATGGGACCTTGCGACTGTGAAACAAACATTGTGAGCATCAATATATTACCTCATATCTGTTTTTAGAGACTGCATAGTGTAAAGAACATTGGCCATTGTTGTTGACAGCATTGATGTCAGCCCTACGGTGAATAAGGCTGTTGACAATCTTTGGACGACCAGCAGACACTGCTATCATGAGAGGTGTCCATCCTGACTGGAAATAGATGGAAACAAAATACAGGTTTTTTATAATATATATGAATCTGACATGCGTGCGTGTGTTTGAGTATATGTGGAGAAAATGTGAGTACTGAGTCACTGATGAAGCATTAATACATGCTAAAACATTTGCAGCAAATGGGGAGATGAAACAGCTGGAAAGAAATGAAGCAAGCAGACTTCTCTGGATGCTAAAATACATGAATGATGAAGTACAACGAGATGTGAAAAAAAACGAGCATAATAAGAATCAGATATAGTGTGCAACAGAGAATTCTCATGCATGGGAAACTGTCGATCATCCTCAGGTCTGTGCATACATGTGCAGAGGCACAGTTCATTTGACCAATGGAAGCTCTAAAATTCTATTGAATTTCAGGTTCCTCTGTGACCCAAAACACCTGCTATCTTTTTTCAGCTATCTAATTATTTCATAAGCAATGATGATACTCCATTCCTCCACCCCCTCCCTCTTGCTCTCTGTAAAATACGAAACAAAAGTTGTATTACCTCGTCTTTAAAATCAACTGGTGTGCCAAGATCTAGAAGATAATCTGCTATTTCGGAGTGTCCTTGTGAAACTGCCCAGTGTAATGGAAGTCGGCCACTCTGTAATGAAAAGGAAATCAAAGCTGCAATATTATGATGAGAGAGAGAGAATGAACATGAGCAACATCACATACACAATGGTAGAAGAAAAATTGTGCAGTTACATTCAGAAGCAAAGGACAATCCCAGTTGGAAAATGATACGTCACTTCATTCAGTTGTCCCCCTTTACAGAGAAAAGAAAGAAAACTGAAGTCATGAAAAAAACAAACAATCTTGCTGAGTCAGTCAAACTTGAACATTTTTACATTCATTATTTGACTCATAACATGAATGTATCTGCATAATACTTTTAAGCCCCAACTCTACCTGAACTTTGACGATGGATTTTTATTATTTGATCAACTGAATTACTCATTCATTATATTATAGTGTAAGTGGCTGAATATTCCCCAGATACTTGTATCATTAATGTAATTCCCAAACAGAATTAGCATGACACAGTGTTGCAAGGTTGGCTCTTTGAGTTATAGGGGCAGTCCACCACTGTCACATCCTTCCATCACTCCCTAGACATAGCTGTACAACAAAACTAAACCTACATCAGCTACCCATAACAAACAGGCTTAAAATAACGCCTAAGAACTCCACCACCTCCCTTCTTGTCAACAACACTAATGAGTGATGATTAATTGTATTTGATGTGAAAGTAAACATCATGCTCAATAAAACACACATACACACACAAAAGACAAAAATACAACACTTCTAGAACATTCACAGCACAAATTAGAAGACATAATAAAAATCAAAAAAATCAAAAGGCACATGCTCACAGAGCACATTCATCTATCACATTCAGTCAACACAATCAAACAAAACAATCTGGTTTACAAAAATAACACATTAAATCCATCATGAATTCTTTCTGCATCCTAAAACTACAGAAAACACAAAACAGCATATACCTCAACATTACGATGAAAAATAAAAAGAAGTACTCAACATGAAAGACTATCTGGATATGTGAGCAATACAATTTGTTTCTGCAACAAGTTCTAAGCAGGACTATTCCTGTACAATCACTTCATCACCACTCCTATAACTACATCAAATATGAAAATCACAGATACAAAAATAGCAACATTAATAATATAACCCTTTTGTTACTATATTTCTATTGAAATACACTGCCTTTGTTTCAATTAATTTCAAATATAATAAAGAATTTTGTAAAATAACTTTGTCATTATTAAGCAGGTATTTAGAACTTTAACCCTTTTGATACTAAGCCGGCTGAAACTGCCTCTAGCTCTGTAGTGCAAATGTCTTGTTTTCAATAGTTCTGAATTAAAATCTTCCACCAAACCTTAGACACAATTTATGTTCCTAACATTAGCTTAATGATAACTAAGTTATTTTACTAAATTCTTTGTTATGTTTAAAATTAATTGAAAGAAATACAGAACATCTCAAAGTAAATACAGTAACAAGAGTGTTAATTAAAACAGAAAGTTGGTATCATACAACTTGAAATGGTCTTATCAGGCAGATTGGTATCAAAAGGGTTAATCTCAGGCACTGAACTGAGATACACACTACCAACGATAAGTGTAGAGGAACAACAGTTGTTACACTTCAAGTGAGCCTACTTTGCCTGTCTCTGCTGTAGACACCACCAGACTGTATGGAACATTGAGGAAAACAAGTGAACATACCCAAATTTTGCACACATTACGTTGGAGTACACAATATTGTTCCTCCGCAAAGAACATGATGTGTGTATCTGAAGCACTTGATCTATGACTTATACATAGTTGCTGAACTGACTGACCTATGGCTATACAACAACAACAACAACAAAATGTTATTCTGGCTGAAACCATTATTTCCTCATAAACAGCCGATAAGAAGGCTTATGGTTACATTTCTTTTTATAAAATTATTCCCAATTACTTATCCACCTGATAAGAAGGTTTAGAAGATTACACTTCCAATTAACAAATTAATACAGATTATTTAGTTTAATAATTGGGTTGCAATAGCAGTGGCTCAGATCATGATTAACTGACTAAAACCACCTTATCTTCTCCAGCCTCATCATGTCAAAATAGTTCAATCAAAACCTTACAAATGGTAGGTTTTAATTGATTAGCCCTTTTACTGTGGAAATCAGATATATCGACTCAAAATCTCATTATGCTTAGCTATGGAAAGCAGTTTTATACACCAAACTATCTTTTGTTGAGATGTGTCATATTTGAAACTATATCTTTTTTTGAGATACGTGAAGATTATTGAGGCAAGGTAACTTGCAGTAAATATTAATTCTAGTTTGTGATAGATATCATCATTACTGAAATCATCATCGTTTAACATCCGCTTTCCATGCTAGCATTGGTAGGACGATTTGACTGAGGACTGGTGGACCAGGTGGCTACACCAGGCTCCAATCTGATCTGGCAGAGTTTCTACAGCTGGATGCCCTTCCTAACACCAACCTCTCCAAGAGTGTAGTGAGTGCTTTTACGTGCCACCGGCACGAGGGCCAGTCAGGAGGTACTGGCAACAGCCACGCTTGAAATGGTGCATTTTAGGTGCCACCTGCACAGGAGCCAGTCCAGCGGCACTGGCAACGATCTCGCCCGAATGTCTTTTCACATACCACTGGCACCATGAAATTTAGGTTTGCAGTAAAAAGGCTAATACCTACAGTTCCCAACATTACAGGTGGTAAGAATAATATGGATAATGTACAAAAAAAAAAAAAAAAATATGGAAAATGTACAAAAACCTATGTAGTGGCTAGAGTTGTGCTTGTGAATTTGAATTCCACTGGAATTTTCAAACAAAAGCTGATTCAATTCAGTTTTATTTTCGTTAGCAGAAGAAGCAGTACTCATAATCTTTAATAGCATCTGAGCGACTGATGGAAGGGAGAGAGATGGGTGTTTTTAAACAGATGTGGCTGGAATGCATGCAATGGAGATGTTGCTAAGGTATCCAAGGTGTTAGGTAATAGTGTTAAACTGGACAACGGATTCATTCACTATTACATTTTCTCTGAAAACAAAGGACTTATAATAAAAGAGAAGTGGATCTCTGTCAGTCTGTCTGTCACAGCATCTATCAGAGTAAGGGAAAGAGGGGGAGGAATCAAAATATATGTTACAATGTATTTTTAGAAAAAGAGGAGAAAAAGTTGTTGAGAAAAAATAGTGAGTGAGAGAGAGAGAGAGAGAGAGAGAGAGAGAGAAAGATAGAGAGATAGGTAGTGTCATCACCATTGTAACTAGCAAGTTTTGATTAAAAATGCAGGAATTTTAAGTGCAAGTTGTCAAAACAACACAGCTTCAAAATGAAAAAAGGCCGTCATTATATAACGATGGTTATTTTTTTGGTTGTGTGTTTTATGTCTTTCAACATAGAGACAACACAACACAGCTTAAAAAAAAAAAAACTTCCACTATATAACACTATACTTATTTTTTTGATTGTGTGTGTGTGTGTTTCAACATAGTTCAACATAAAGACAATGCAACATATACTTTAAAAAGACTCACAACAATATCATGTTGTTATTGAGAGCGAGAGAGAGAGAGAGACTGTTGTCACCATAGTAACTAACGAGACTTTCACTATATAAGTCTACTGTTAAAAAAAAAGGTACGTACATGATTAACAAATATTTTCACCGACAACGTAGAGACGGATAAAGACCTAGTTGTTTATTATTATTATTTAATCAGTAGAATGCGTCGGGTTAGCAGAATCGTTTGCCCGCCTGACAAATACTTAGTGACATTTCGTCTATCTTTCCGTTCTGATTTCAAATTCCACCGAAGCTGACTTTACCGTTCATCCTTTCGTGATCAATGAAATAAGTACCAGCCGAGCACTGGGGTCGATGTAATCAGGCTTTATGACTATAGTTGAAAGGATAGACATTCAATAGGTAGTAGATAACCGTATTGCTTCTTTATCATACTTAATACAATGTCTAGCGGTTCAAATCTGCTAGAGACGATTTTATTTTTTACATCCTATCTCAAAAAATAGTCTAGTAGTTAGCAATGCCATGGAGAATGATAGCTAATGTAAAACACGAAAAAAAAAAAAGCACATTTATTAGCAATTATTTCAGAGTCAGATTTTCAGGTATGTATAGGATATAGGATGAGAAAATCTGTATAATGTAGAGAGACGTGAGTGCCGCTGTTTCGAATATACCCACTTCTTCAAGAGAGAAAATTAAAATGCTTCGAATAAAAGGATAATGTAAAAACTAAAACTTGTCTGCTGAGACATATTATTTACAAGAACAGCTGTAGAATATTAATGTACTATTATACCTCTATTGTTCAAACTCATAAAGTCGAAGCACATATAGTTTGGTGAGGTCGTTGTTCTAAGTTCAACTCGTGTGGGGATAGACTTTAATTTTTTAACCGCAGCAATGAAAATAAGCACAAGTAATATGTGGCTGTTGTATCAATGATTGCTCATAAAGCTGGCTTTGTTGTTTTAGGCATAACATTAGGAAACGCTTACTCATGCTATACTATGACACATCGTAACAATGTAGTTGCTTATAAATTCCTACAACCAGCGAAATAATACCTTGAAAACATCGCCGAGTACTTACCTCGTCCACCTTCAACAATAAATCTTTATTTTCTTCAAGTATTTTCTTCAATTCAGTGAAATTTCCATTCATAACAAATTCTCGAAAGCTGTCGCCGGCCATGCTTGTTTATCGATGATGTCACTACCGTCAACACCGGAAGTGACCTCTACTTATTTGTTTACATCTTTTAAGAGGGAAGAACTCAATTCCACATCTGCAAAAACAGTAAATAATTTTACAAAACCTAAATATTTCCACACTTCTTGTATGTATACCGATGCTATTTGTTGTACTGGATTCCTTTGTTTGGTGGTTTTAATTGTTTATCCGAAATATTGCTGTTCTTCAACAATTTTATGTATAAAATTTTTGCCCAGATTAACTATGGTTAAAGAGATGTACGGTCAGAGATATTCCACCCGTGACCAACCCGTCCTTTTAGGGGTATATAAGACAACATTATTTAGTGTGTCCTCTTCTTTTTTACCAAAACAGTAGGGTGTTATTTGAGAGATGTGGTAGCAACTTCTAGTGGTCAAACAATCACGCAGAGGTTGATTACCTTGCATTTATATATTAAGGAAATATGAGAGACTGAGACATTCATTCTGTTCGTAAAAATATCGACTTAAGTGAAGTTGCTGAAACTATTGCAGCTAAATATTTCTGCCTACGTTATCAAATCTAAAGTTTATTTATTCACATCATTTTGAATTAATCCTGCATTATCTCGTAGCTTCGAGATTCCATTGATGTGATTATCTATTTTTGGAATAACATTGTAGGGGAGATGTGAGAAACCAGTTCTCGCTAGTTTGAACTTATCGATGATTTCGATCTAGTTTGAATTCTTTGCAATCAAATTTGAATTTTTTGCAAACAACTGAATACTTGTCAGTGATTGGTTGAAATTATCGAAATAAGACAATTTTTTACATGAAATAAATTGGAATACAAAAATATTTTTCTGTTCTATAACACAAAATAGATAAGTATACGAAGTTTGAAAGTCTTTCGGTACC
>NC_068983.1:16177742-16183661 GCF_001194135.2 Octopus bimaculoides | reverse complement strand
ACATGAAATAAATTGGAATACAAAAATATTTTTCTGTTCTATAACACAAAATAGATAAGTATACGAAGTTTGAAAGTCTTTCGGTACCAAAAACACTACGTAAAACATTAATGAAAACTGTGGCCCCCGTTTTAAAATAGATCCGAATTTTTTGCAAATTGAATCAAATTTGAATTTTTCAAAGGGACTTTGTTAGACAAGCTAAAACGCAGAAAACGGTCAACAGGCATGCGCTGAAGTGTTTGCAAACGGTAGAAAGTAGGAGTTTTCATCCTCGAAAGAATATTCGATGACCACAAATCGATTCGAAGCTAGTTTCTCGAAATTGGTGCTCAAGCCTTGAGAAAAAAAAAAAAAAAAAAAAGAAAGAAAAATCAAACTACATCAGCCGTAAGGGAATACATGTCTATCTTATCTAACTCGTCCAGTAGAGCCCACTGTTACTCGAACTTCGATCTAACCCTGAGTTTGGGACAACAAACTCGAGTTGGATAAACTCGAATAGTACGCTCTTTGCTCATTCTAACCGTTTTATGAAGTCAATTTTTTTTGTTAAAAAATTGTTCAATTTGCAGCTCCTCAAAGTGAACAGACTGGTTCTTTTAAGGTCATTCTTGGATAAAGTTCAAATAGCATAGTTCTCGAATGAAAACTCTGCAGCTATCAAGAACTTATGAGCATTACTTTTGCATAATACTATTACTAAGAGCAATTCACCATACGTAGGCATAAAGAAAAAAATGAGCTCATACTAATCCTGATATAACGACCTGCCTGAATGCGTCCACGTGGGAATGGTGAAATGACAACGCGTGTATGTTTATCAGCCCGTTCATTATAAAATTTGTATTCAAAGCTGATGGTCCTGATTGTCCAATTACATTTAACTTTTCTGCTCATTGCATACATACGCTCTCAATTTTCGTCATGAACCGAAAGATTTATACCCAGATTTCCGACGACAAACGAAGAAGAATTTGCGAAAAATCACGCTCCGGAATGGGTGTAAAGGATATCGCACGACATTTTTCCCTTAAATACACCACTGTTTGGAACATAATCAAACGTTTCAACGAGACTGGTTCTTCTGCTGCCAGAAAAAGAGGCGGAGACAAGAGATCTATTCTCACACATGAACAGAAAGAGATCATCTTGTCATGGGTAGATGCTAATTGCTTACTACGTCTGCAAGACATCAAATCCCGTGTTCAAGAGGAGCTCGGAGTCAAAGTCAGCATCAGCTGTGTTGACAGGGTACTGAAAGAATTCCACTACACATTGAAGGTATGCCCTTTCATTCCTTTATCGTTTTATTCTTTGAGAGAGGTGGGAACGTATTCATTGAAATAAGAATTTAAACAATAGAAAATGACATATGCAGAGGTTTGCCACATTTCATGTATACAACCGCAGTCGGTTTTCATTCACTATGGCCAGTTAGAAAATTATAATTTCACTTAGTTTTTGCACTTACATGTCTGTTTTTCATTTAAGGCTCTCGTTACAGTTCCTATGAAGAGAAACAATGAACGGGCTTTGAACCTGCGAATGGAATATGCTCAATTGTTTTGCCAACGATCAGAGGATTTATACGACCGAAACTTTGTGTTCCTCGACGAAGTGGAGTTTGCAGTGGTGACGTGTCCTAGAAAGGGGCGAGCCCAGTTCGGAAACTCCCTATATATCTCTGTTCCGGCTGCACGCAGCCGAAATATCTCGGTTGTTGCAGCCATGAATCGATATGGGATGATTTTTCATCAAGTTTTTGAAACGGACATAAACGGAGAAAGGTTCAAAGAATGTTTGATCGAGATTCACCAACGGTGCACCCACAACGAAACCAACAATCCTGTCTTCATCCTTGATAACGCCAGGATCCACCATTATCATGGACTGGCAGATACTATTAAGGAACTTGGCATTACCATGTTCTTTCTGCCTCCATATTCGCCTTTCCTAAACCCAATTGAGAACATTTTCTCCGTTTGGAAACACTCGGTTATCCAAGGCGAGGCAAAGAACGAGCCGGAGCTTTACCAATTGATATCTGAAAAGTTTGATGAAATAACTCCTGAACACTACGATAGCTTCTACCAAAAGATGCTCCGTTGCGTCGACCTGTCTGAACAAGCGGAGATCATTCTTTCTCTATTTTTTGCGTATGCTTGAACTGTTCATTCAAAATAATTTATACATTTTCACAAACTGCAACTTTTTTTCGAGAAATATCAGTTGGGAAAATTTAAAAAGCCTTATCTCAGGATAGCTAATAAACCTTGTTTGATTTAAATCAACAATTGCTGATCATAAGGGTAATTTCACCCCTCCCCCTCCCCCCAAAATTGCATAAAATTGCTTTAAAGCGCGGGTTTATGCTACATCCTTCCTCCCCCTGTGGTATGTCTTAACTAGACTGTCTGTTGTACATGGCATGCACGTGTCTTGGATAACACGTGGACACATTCAGGCAGGTCTTGATATCAGGATTAGTATGAGCTCATTTTTTTCCTTTATGCCTACGTATGGTGAATTGCTGTTAGTAATAGTATTATGCAAAAGTAATGCTCATAAGTTCTTGATAGCTGCAGAGTTTTCCTTCAAGAACTATGCTATTTGGGCTTTCTATTCGAACTTTACCCAAAAGTGACATTAAAAGAACCAGCCCTTTCGCTTTGAGGAGCTACAAATTGAACAGTTTTTTAACAAAAAAAAGTGACTTCATAAAACAGTTATAAAGATTAAAGAGCTTACTATTCGAGTTTATCCAACTCGAGTTTGTTGTCCCACGCTCAGGGTTAGATCGAAGTTCGAGTAACAGTGGGCTCCATTGGACGAGTTAAATAAGACAGACATGTATTCCCTTATGGCTGACGTAGTTTGACTCTTTTTTTTTTTTTTTTTTTTTTTTTTTTTTTTTTTCAAGGCTTGAGCACCAATTTCGGGGAAGTAGCTTCGAATTGATTTGTGGTCATCGAATATTCTTTCGGGGATGGAGACTCCTACTTTCTACCGTTTTCTGCGTTTTAGCTTGTCTTACAAAGTTCCTTTGAAAAATTCAAATTTGATTGCAAAGAATCCAAACTAGATCGAAAATATCTATAAAAGAGGTAGAATATTTATGGTCAGTTTAACTGCTGAACCACTTTACAGAGTGTACTGGGTGCTTTTTACATGGTACCAGCACAGATGCTTTATATATGGCATCGACACAGGTGCTGTTTACGTGACACTGGTAGAGGTGCCTTTTACATGGCATTGGTACAGGTCTTTTATGTGCAACCAGCACCGACAGGGTTACCAAGTAATTCGCAAGACAAAGCCCTCTTCAGCTTGGAGCATTAACCAAGGTGGTTTCGGATATCAGTTCTGCAATGGTGTGCAAGTCTTATTGAGTATAGCAAGGCGCCAGATATCTTTGTCCTTTGTCATCTGTTTTGTAAGGCTCAGTGCCTTGAAATAGGCCTTCAGTACTTCATCCCGTGTCTTCCTGGATCTTGCTCTTCCACAAGTTCCATCCACTTTAAGTGATCCATATTATCAAATGCATAGAGTTTATGGTGAAATAAAATAAAATTGAAGACTTCATGTAAACTATGTTGCGACAGTGTATGAAAAGACACTGTTAGTCTCTGGTACTCCATTCATTTAGGAAAATGAGAACATTTATGCTTAAAATATTGCACTTGGAGTAACATTAATATTTTAGCAAGTGAATGGGTCTCACTGATTTTTTCATTTTAATATAAAACATTGATTCATTTAAGGCCACTGCAAAAATGAGATTTATTGTTTGAGAACCAAAAATAGATAAAGAGAACAGAATTTCTGTAATGTCAACAGGTATGAGACAAACTTAGCTGCTGGACTGTATTTTACTAACAGAAAATCTGTTTCTGCTTTTAGCTATAATGATATATGAAATCCCACTGAGATAAGGAGTCAACTTTGTCTTTTATCTGTATATAAAATTAAACACAAAGTAAATCTCTGCCTGTAATTAATTGTGAAGGCACATGGCCTAGTGTTGTACTTACAATTGCATGATTGTGGTTTCAATTTCTTAACCAGGTGGTGTGTTGAGTTCTTGAGCAAAACACTTTATCTTGCATTGTTCCAGTCTTCTCAGTCGTAAATGAGTAACCCTGAATCCCATTCAGTGGGAATCTTGTGATCCTGGTCACTTATATGCCAAGGGAACTGAATAATCTGCCATATGAGTCCTAAGACTCAAGGCAGTAATATCCAGAGGACTCACTTCTTTTTATATTTTTTATTCAAACACTATTATATTCTAAAATCAAGTCAAGTGACTATGTTGCGCCCATATTGTATCAAAAAGATTGATTTAAAAACCAATGATGTTCTTATTTTTCTCTAGAGTATTGAACGAATTATGGATGGAAATGTCTGTCTAAATAGGATTGCAGAGAGTAGAAAGGATATTCTGACAACATCACATCTTGTGGAATCTTCTACATTAAATAGACCATTAGTGTTCTGTAACATGATTTCACACTGGCCAGCCTCATCATGGAAACCACGTCATCTGGCTAAATTATTGAATGGGAAGTCAGTCACGTGTAGACTGGGTTGTCTTCCTTGTTTTCAAGGTAAGTACTGCAAAGGATATCAGCTTCCTCACCTACCTCAATGTTTACTAAATAACTTACTTGTCATTGACTAAGCCAGACAGGTAATCACACTTTAAACCCCTTTGATACCAACCTACCTGAGACTGCCTCTGATTCTTCCTGTTTTAAAGAGATACGAATTAGAATCTTCTATCAAAGTTTCTTGTTAATCTCTATTCCAAATAAAGGTGGTGTCTGGCAGAATCATTATTGCACCAGAAAAATTGCTTTGTAGCATTTCTTCTGACTTTACCTTTAGAGTTCATATGCTGCAGGGGTTGACTTTGCCTTTCATCCTTTTGGAGTTGATAAAATAAGTACCAATTGAACACTGGTATTGATGTAATTGATACCCTCCCCTGAAATTGCTGGCCTTGTGCCAGAATTTGAAATCAATTTATGTTCCAAATACCAGCTTAATAATTAAAATTATTTTACTAAACTCTATTATTTTCAAATTTAATTGCCACAATGGTAACAAAAGGGATAAAAACACCAAGTGAGAGACTCTTGCCAGATACTTAACTTGCTAGAAATAGCAACCAAAACTCCTTTAACTCATACTCTACCATCTTCTGTAAAGAAGGCTACATTGGATAATATAACTCCCAATATACAAAAAATAGGATCATTGTGACTGGAATGCCTTTCATCATAAACTTAGATCTCAACTGTGCTAACCTTAGACTAAACAACAGTAACCAATTATATCTCACATCACATCATTTAAAAAATATAAAATTCTAGGTAACATCAAATATCTTGGGTATGATATCTCAATAGCATTCAATGAACATAACTGATTAAATGGAGAATATAATTAAACAGACTTGCAATCACTCACCTGGACAACATTCAGACAAAACTAAGAAAGGTATAATATCATCATCATCATCATCAAGGTTACCGTTTTAACAACCATTTTTCCATGCGAGCATGGCTCAAATGGAATTTGTTGATGCATATTTTCTACAGTTGGATGCCCTGACTCCAACCCTTATCTATTTTTAGCAAGCTTATATTTCCACATGGCTGAGCAAATTTTTATGGAAGACTGGAAATGAAAGAGTCCATTTGCTAGTTTATTATCCCAGGATGTCAAAGCAAGGAGACACATATACATATATATATATGGGTAGAATAAGCCAAAGCTAACGTTCAAGGCTATATCAAAGAAGTTAGCTATCTTATTTTTTTACTGTGCTGGTGCCTTGTAAAAGCACTCAGCCCACCCTATAAGGTGGTTGGTGTTAGGAAGGGCATCCAGCTGTAAAAACCCTGCCAAAAC